>NC_086455.1:11546645-11723367 GCF_028390025.1 Pseudophryne corroboree
GTATGCAACAGGGTAGACACACCAGGTGGGGTGAAACAAATGATTGAGGATCTAGGTGACTAGAGGAATGGTCAAGAGAGTGGCAAATACAGTTTAATGCCCAAAAAATGCAGCTGTGCAGCAGGGCCGACACGATAGTTCTGTGAACAACGGAGTTCACAGACCCATTGCTCGTACACACTGGCCGATGGACCCGCGATATATCGGCTGTTCAAAAGAACAACCGATATATCGGCCAGTGTGTACGCACCTTAAGACTGTAGTGTAGAGCAATTTAAACATGCATGGGGAGAGGCATAAGGATATCCTTACAAATAAATAATGATCAAATAGGGTTTGAGGTAACAATATGGTTTAAAAAAAAAAGGGGCAGACTAGATGGCCCATTATGTTGCAGGCAGAGGCATAACTAGGGTAGGGCGAGTGGGGCACGTGCCCTGGGTGCCTTGGTAGGCCCAGGAGAGGGGGGCGGCGGCCAGGGCATCATGCCCTACTCGCCCCGTCACGCCGAAATGTGAGGGGAGGAGAGCGCTGCGTCTCTCTCTCTCCCCTCACCGCCGCTGCCAGCAGCGCTGCTCTGTCCGGTCTCCGGCGGCGTTAGCCAATCAGAGCTTGCGGACCGGCGCCACATAGCCGCATAGATTGGCTAGCGAACTGGCGCCACATAGCCGCCGCCGGAGACCTGGAGCGGTGAGGGGCAGGAGAGGTGCTGCGCTGTGCTCTCCTCCCCTCACATAGCAGAGGGAAGCGCCGCAGCGGTGAGTGACTGACGGGGGGGGGGGGGGGGGAGAGAGTCTTGTAACTGGCACTGTGGGGCATGTATCTGGCAATGTGGGGCATGTAACTAGCACTGTGGGGCATGTATCTGGCACTGTGGGGCATGTATCTGGCACTGTGGGGCAATGTATCCGGCACTGTGGGGCAATGTATCCGGCACTGTGGGGCAATGTATCCGGTACTGTGGGGCATTGTAACTGGCACTGTGGGGCATTGTAACTGGCACTGTGGGGCATTGTAACTGGCACTGTGGGGCATTGTAACTGGCACTGTGAGGCATTGTAACTGGCACTGTGGGGCATTGTAACTGGCACTGTGGGGCAATGTATCCGGCACTGTGGGGCATGTATCCGGCACTGTGGGGCATGTATCCGGCACTGTGGGGCATTGTAACTGGCACTGTGGGGCATTGTAACTGGCACTGTTGGGCAATGTATCCGGCACTGTGGGGCATGTATCCGGCACTGTGGGGCATGTATCCGGCACTGTGGGGCATTGTAACTGGCACTGTGGGGCATTGTAACTGGCACTGTGAGGCATTGTAACTGGCACTGTGGGGCATTGTAACTGGCACTGTGGGGCAATGTATCCGGCACTGTGGGGCAATGTATCCGGCACTGTGGGGCATTGTATCTGGCACTGTGGGGCATGTAACTGGCGCTGTGGGGCAATGTAACTGGCACTGTGGGGCAATGTAACTGGCACTGTAGGGCATGTATCTGGCACTGTGGGGCATTGTAACTGGCACTGTGGGGCAATGTAACTGGCACTGTGGGCCATTTTCAGTGGCCACACCCCTTATGGTGTGTGGCCACGCCCATTTTTCGCGAGCACATGCTTCTTTTGGTGGTTTTTTTTCTTTGGAGGGGGGGGGGGGCATTTTCCATCTTGCCCTGGGCTCCGAAAACCCTAGTTACGCCTCTGGTTGCAGGCCTAATCAATGGTGGTAATGGGTGTTGTAAGGAAGACCACCCCCTGCAACGCTTTTCATCCACTCCATAGCAACGTCACTGATTCTTGGAGAATAAAGTTTTCTTTTGGAGGAAGGAAATATATCACAGATAGCCACAGAAAGTCAATTCATTCATCAACAGGGTTCAGCTCCCACGGAAGAGTGGCCAGCTCTCCTGCTTCCTAGTGTAACGAGTATGATGAGGAAATTAGATTCAGATTCCATATCTGTATGTATTATCACCATTACACCACTTGAACAGTCACCGCGCGGTTTCCGTTGGCAACCTCTTGAAAATATTCGACCCTCCCTAATACAAATACAAATCCTGCAACTACTGACGTTTTTATTCCTAGATCATTATTACTAAAGGATTAACTTAACGATTGCCAAAGCATCCTCCTGTGGTGTAGAAAAAGTTATTCATCATAATAGGTCTTGGAAAAAATTCAAAATGGCTGCCAAACGTTATCGATCAGCAACATATAAGAGTACCAGACTTTCCTAATGGATGTGTGCTTAATGAAGTCCGAGACAGCACACGTGAGTGTGAGACGGAACTCTGCATTGTTAGAGGTGGTTAGTCTACAATACATATCCCTAGACTGAGACCAGAGACGGACACAAAGCATAGACAGGAAATTGCTGTCTCTATGACTTTGTGAGGGAAATAGATGTCCACTGGGTTGCATTTAAGTAAATCCCGGGAAGGTAGGACTCACGGATGAGGGAAGATTTAGCGACAGCTGACATTTGCAAGGCACATACCCAGGTCAGTCTTTTATCGCCCCACAACAGAAAGTGGACAGAGTTGGCCCTGAGGAACCCCAAATGTCTCAATGATGACACCTAGTGGTAAGAAGAAAAAACAGAGGTGGGTTTTGTATACGGCAGAGCTGTACGGTAGATGCATTGGGTGAGTAGTTGATAAGATAAGTAATGAAGTAGTGCAGTACAGCGCACAAGCTGGATGTTATCACTGACTTCAATGTGTGACTTGGCTACTACCACATTACTTGATTCCCCTCAAAATTACAGGACTTTTTCCAGGCTGCAGCCACTCCCACGCGCAATAAGCCTCACCTCTAGTCTCCAAACCTTCAAGCGTTCCCTGAAAACTCACCTATATAATTGCATCCCCTCTGTACAGTACACATAACCTCGCAGATTTTGTCTTTCTTCACTTTCACATCCTCCTGATCCCAGGCCAACATTGCGGGGTGATCATATCATACAGTCCATTAAGAACCTTTGCAATCTGGTGGACCATTATGCAATAGATAGGCACTGATACACAAGGATAAGTGCTATCTCCCTATAGATTGTAAGCTTGCGAGCAGGGCCCTCCTACCTCTATGTCTGTTATTACCCAGTTTTGTTCTATTACGTTTATTTACAATTGTAAAGTGCAACAGAATATGTTGCACTATATAAGAAACTGATAATAGCATGTATCAATAATGCAACAACATGTAACCAGGCCCACATATGGTATAGGCCCAATGAGTCAACATCAGCAAAAATGAGGCACAATGGAAGAAAAAATAAATCCTGAACAAATCCCATAAGATCCATTAGCCTGAGAGTCACTATAGGACTAACTAAGTGGGGTACAAATAAGGAAATCAATGCTGCTATGTAGCAAGAGTACACAGAACAGAAACGTCAGCGGTGACTGATAAATCGCAACTCACGTTACAATGATAGCCACAGACATGCGACCTCTGTGCTCCATGCACCCTGGACAGACAAATTTTCAAACACTTCAGCAAACTGGACAACTTGGAGCTAACTTGATTGGCTAATAATACTGAATTTAACGATAGATAGATAGATAGATAGATAGATAGATAGATAGATAGATAGATAGATAGATAGATAGATAGATAGGAGACAGACAGAAAGAAATATGGAATGCGGTTAGCAAAACGATCGTCGGGATTCCGGCTGTCACAATACAGACACCGGGATCCCGACGTGGGCACCATACCACCGCTTGTATACAGGCAAGGTAGGTGATTTCCCCTCTATGGGTGTCCACGACACCCGAAGGAGAGTAGAGCCCGTAAGGGGCTTAGTTGCGCTCGCCCCCCTGCCGCCATTCCAACGCTCGGGGTGCCGCTGGCAGTATACAGACATTCAGCGTCCCGAGCAAGGGGATCACATACCGAACCCAACTTTCTGGGGTTTTCTGCACTACCCGCTCTGCTCTCTTGCTAACTGTGTTGTCCTCTGGCTTTGCCCACCTGCCCTCTGGCTTTGCCCACCTGCTCTGCCATTTGTAACCAGGGGCATGACTAGAACTTTGTGTCCCCGTAACAACATTATGAAGAGAACCCATATTGCTTCTAGAGAGGCCCCTCCGTTCACAGCGCTCTATTATAGTGGGCACGGCTGGTGCTGCCCATGTGGCGCGTTTACTACCGCCTATCATTTTAATGCACTAACAAGTCTTTTCATCCATAATAGTCATTACCTCATATTATACTATCCAACGGGAAGCGGTTAATTTGCCGGCTGTCAGAATACAGGCGCCCAAATCCAGACACTCATCACAACGCCAGTGACAGAATCCCGAAATGGTTATAACACGACGCAAGTATAGTACCTGCATTAGGTTTAGGTTACGGCAGGAGGGGGAAGGGGGGGGAAGGGTGTTAATACAAATAATAAACAATGATTTACCACCTGCCTGCAGTGTAAATCTAGCTCAGCCAATATTAACACTAAGCGGAATGGCGTGGACAAATAGGTCAGCTTAGCCAGTGGACTGGAAGGACACAGCAGCACGGATTGGAGTCATTCAGTGTGAAATGGCGCCGAATCACCGTGGGAGGGACATATATAGAATCCAAAACCCGTGAGAATCCACCGCTGGGATGATGATAACGCTTTGCCTCGATTCGGACTACGAACAAGGCGGGGAAACCCGAGCCGCCGCTCAGTTTCACTCGATTCCGTAAGTTTGGTTGGGCTCGGTTTTCCAAAAACCAAGCCAGCTCTTTTCCAATACAAGTTCTGTTCAATATACAGACTCAGTCACACACACAATATACAAGTGTCATATCAAATTAATCAGCAGAGTCTCCTGCAGCTTCGGCAAACACATTGGCAGAGTTGCACGGGACCTGGTAGCTCACTCACACCAGGCATCTGGCACTGCATGGCGTATTACGGTTAGGTGTATGAGGACACATCTGTATTTCTTTATTATTGGGCGTCAGTGTTTACGTGTGCCCACAGGCGTGCGCAGAGACTGACTGGCGGGTGCCGCTCCGGACTTCCCCCCCTCCACGGCATTATAATGTTCTCTCACCTCCCCTGTCCTGGATATAAACTGCTCACCTGGTCGGCCCAGGTGAGCGGACCAGGTGAGCAGTCTATATCCAGGACAGGGGAGGTGAGAGAACACTATAATGCCGTGGAGGGGGGGGAAGTCCGGAGCGGCACCCGCCAGTCAGTCTCTGCGCACGCCTGTGCGTGTGCCTTTCTAGTTTCTAAAAGTCATGTCTTTGCTACATTGCCTCTTATTCACTGTCCTACAGGGTGTGATGGGTATTCTGCTTACCCAATTGGCAGCAAGTACCTTTCCAAACTGTTTCACTTTGGAGCCAATGGCTGTCTGTCTGGGCTCCTGGGGCCCTGTTTTGCAAAACAATATTTACTATTCACCTCCTGGAAAGCCAAGCAGCAAGTGGGCACACTAGACCACTCTACCCCCAAACCAGCCCTTATATTAAATCAATAGCACCCACGTTTCATAATTAGACCACATGAGCCACCCAGATCAGAGCTCCTGGTTCCTTCTTATATTACTTTTTCTTTCTAACAATGGAGTGTGCGGATATTCCTCAGAATAACCTCATGACATAATGGGGGGGAATGGGGGGCAACCTAGTCTCATTCTGTGAGGCCTACTGGCCAATCCGCCCCTGTACTTGGTGATGGAAAAATACAGGTGAGGTCACATGGTATGTTGTACAGAATCGGCGGCTTGTGCTGCAGAAATGACTGGTAAAGAGTTGTCGTCCTACACAAAATACAAATTAAATTTAAAATTTAAAGAGCAAGTCAGTACAGTATGCGACACCTCTCGGAACGGCCCAGTCGCCTCGTGCCTTATGGTATACTGACGCTGGGTATATGACGGATTAATTTTTAAAAAGGATTGAGAAAAGGTTAGGTTGGTCACTCACAAACATTGCATTGAATGACATTGTCAAACTCATCTAGGAGTGTTACATTTGTACTTTTTGGCGGTTTTAAAACAAACTTTCTTGTATCATCACACAGAAAACAGAGGACGACCCCTGAGAACATGTAAAATAAAAACCATGCAGTACAGTACTTCATATTTTCTATTGCATGTGCACATTTGATCCCATCGGAGGATCCGGTTAGGCAGTCAGGATCCTGGCAGTCAGAATACCGACGCCGGAATCCCATCAACGACATCCCAAATAGGGTCTCCAGCCTGTCACCAGAATCCCGACAGCCAGGATTCTGAACAAGCAGACACCGCCGCACCGGACAGGTAAGGCGCGGGGAATCGGGGAGGGGTAGTTTTAGGCTACACAAAAGGAAGGTTACAGTTAGGGGCATCCCGACAGCCAGCATATTATATCCAACCCCCATCGGGTAAGTCAAAATCACCCCAGCTTAAATGTTGCACTCTTCCCAATGCCGCAGCCATTGCCCGCTAATACCCCTTTTCCACTAGCTCAAAAAACATGGGTAAATGCACGGGGTGCGCATTTACCCGTCTTTTTCCCTAGTGGAAACGGCTCTCTCTGCAAAAACCCGGATCAAGTGATCCGGGAATCCTATCCGGGTAGCTTACCGGGTTGAACACGAGTTCAACTCGGTAAGCTGTGCAGTGTAAACGGAAGCCGTGTCGATGCGACACGGCTCCCGTTCACAGTGTATGGAAGGGCGGCGCTGGGAGATCATGTGATCTCCCAGCGCCGCCCCTGCCGCGTCACCAGCAGCGTCACCAACCCGGCAATATGCCGGGTTGGTGAGTGCAGTGGGAAAGGGGGCTCTGATGCGGGTCGCAGCTGAGTAGCACCCGTGTCAGGCTCCCGGCTGCGACCCGTGGAAAAGGGGTATAAGTGACACCTGAATCCAGTGGTGCAAGCAGAAATTTTCTTAGTGTAACCAACCGTAAAAATGGGCGTGGTCACGTGTCATGATGGGGGCGTGGTCACTCAAAACTAGGAGAGTGGCTATATGACAATAAGGGCATGGCCACATTATGCCACAAAATGCAACACCCATTACACATTATGCCAGATACCATAATACCCATTACACATTATGCCAGACACCGTAATACCCATTACACATTATGCCAGACACAGTAATACCCATTACACATTATGCCAGACACAGTAATACCCATTACACATTATGCCAGACACAGTAATACCCATTACACATTATGCCAGACACAGTAATACCCATTACACATTATGCTAGACACGGTAATACCCATTACACATTATGCCAGACACAGTAATACCCATTACACATTATGCCAGACACAGTAATACCCATTACACATTATGCTAGACACGGTAATACCCATTACACATTACCCAATACCCATTACACATTATGCCAGACACAGTAATACCCATTACACATTATGCCAGACACAGTAATACCCATTACACATTACCCAATACCCATTACACATTATGCCAGACACAGTAATACCCATTACACATTACCCAATACCCATTACACATTATGCCAGACACAGTAATACCCATTACACATTATGCCAGACACAGTAATACCCATTACACATTACCCAATACCCATTACACATTATGACACCGTAATGCCTATAACATATTATGTCACACACAGTTATGCCACAGACACCATTTTATGTCCCACACACATAAATGCCCCTTACAAATTATGCCCCACAGTAATGCTTCTATTGCTACCAGGAGTGTCATGGCAAAAGATGCAGCTTTCTACATTTTCTCCTGGCGGCGCCAGCATTCCTGGCTCTTCTGGGTAACGCTATACATGCAGTGGCGTAATTATAGTTTGCGCCCCCTCATAGCATTTTAGTGCCGCTTACACGCGCAATGCTCCCTGCAGTACTGCTTACACGCATAATGCCCCCTGTAGTGCCGCTTACACACATAATGCCCCACTAGTGTCGCTTACACACACAATGCCCCCTGTAGTGCCGCTTACACACACACACACACACAATGCCCCCCGCTGTGCTTCTTACACGCATAATGCCCCCTGTAGTGTCGCTTACACACATAATGCCCCCCGCTGTGCTTCTTACACGCATAATGCCCCCTGTAGTGTCGCTTACACACATAATGCCTCCTTCAGTGCCACTTACACACATAAAGCCTCTAGTAGGACTCACCGCCTAACATGCTCGTTGCCAGGGGTTTCTCGCTCGTTGCCAGGGGTTGCATGCTCATTGTGGCACAGGCGGTGGGTTTGTGGTAACCATATTTCTTAATGGTACTCCGTACCACCCTACTTTCAGCACTGCCTGAATCCATATTAGTGGATACACGTCCGAAAACACCACCCGCGCTGCATGATCTTTTGCCACCTCATAAATGAGCCTTAATATCTGTAGCGTGTGATTTATTTTACTGGTCGTGACCAGCAGAATAAACCTTACAAGCACGTACTTCCAAATTAAAAGACAGCCTGTGAATTAATTATCAGTCCAGATGGAGTAATTAGTTGCCCTGTCAGACAAACAAAAAGGAAAACATGGGCCTCTGGATGGAAATATATTTTGTCCTGATTATGTCTATGAAGGGAGCGATAGGGTTTGCGGGATGAGCGGCGTAGGCGGTCGGGGGACCTTCGCAGACCTTGAGTTGATTTTGGAGGTAAATGAGGAGGTGAGCCTGAACACACACGCAGGCTGGGGGAGCTGGCTCCGTAGTTTGGACGCCATCTGTTCTGGCTGTAGAAGATGACGCGTGTAGCATTTGGCTGAGAAAGATTTAGAGAGGGATGAGCGCAGAGCCTTGTAGCCGCGTAGACAAGTGGTCAGAGAGTTGTTAGCAAACACTGAGCCCACAACTGAGGCGAGATATCACTTACCAGCCGAGAACAAGTGTCCCAGCACAACTGTGCACAACCAGAGACCTTAGTTAATAATATATCACCATGCTGAAATCTTGTGCAAACACACGGTCACATTTCTCCACATCACGCCAAACTACATATTTTATGAAGTCTTATTTGATTAGTACTTTATGGCATATTCTTCCCTTTAAAAGGAGGGTCCCGCGTGCTGCGGGGCCCCTGAGGAGCCACACGGGCTGCAGTTACCGTCTCACGTCTCATCTATTATGAAGAAAGGAGCAGATTTATAAAAGGGTTTGTGTATTACAAATGTCTTCTCATACACTGGGTGTCTTTACACCAAACTGCGAGATACACCCGGCGTTATGGAGACGCTGCAAGGAGCAGCGTGTAGTATTTTCCTTACATTTTGTGCCTTATTTGCCTCAGACGCAGTGGAAAGCTGCTCACATTATGCTATAGACGCCAGGCCGTGACTGTAACTGCACAGGCGTTGGTTTCACACACGTACAAAGCTGCAGATGAAGCACAGCAGGACTTGGCGCCAGGAAAAACTGCAGCATTGTAGCACTGCGTATACAGATTCAAACCCAGTCGCAGAGAGATGTACAAATGTCGCACGCCCCAGTGGTCGGTGTGCGCTAGCAAATCCGTCGCTCCCAATTCTTTTATGTGAATAAGATGCACATTTTGGACTAAGATGATGTGCAACATGGCTGTGTCGCGCAGGACCTGGTGCGCAGAGAGCGGCCATTTGGCGTGACTGAAGGCACAGCAAAAAAAATAAAATAAATAGTCTTAAGTCTAGTTTCACCCTGCACATCCAAAGGTCACCACCGTTGATAACACCACTAGTGACGGCGATAACCCGCTTTTGTTGATACATGGGGAGTATTAATGGGGCCACGCCTCGCCCCAACACCAACCCGTTCTGTAATTATTCCCATCCTGTGTTGGCTATAAGTTACAATAATTTTAACAAAGGCTTTTTTTTTTTTTTTTTTTTAAATACAATCTGTTTTAAAACTTTTTTTTTTTTTATCGTTTCCCTAATTATTGGAGCTGAAAGCTCATCCCGTGCTCTGAGCGTCACTGCGCATGGGGCGGCCTGCGAGCCTCTCATACAGCACATGGGGCATAGCTGCAGACTCGGCAATATTATTACATTGCATTAATAACAAATGTTTATTGCCGCTATTGGAGCCCATTAGAGTAGCTGCGTATAAGCGGCGTGGGCTGCGTGGGTGCGGAGTCACCAGGACATATCAAACAGAGTCTCTCAGATGTCACTTTGCTTATTAGTAGATAGGAGCAATATTTCACACAAAACGAGTTCCGCGAGCTGCGTCGTTCCGGCGATACAATGTTTCGCTCTTTGCTTCCCTTTCAGAGCTGTGTCTGTAAATTTACATCTCACAGAATGAATGGTCTATAACTAGTGCTGGGCGATGGTAGCCTCCCTTTGCTGGCACACCGCGTTAGGGAAGGGTGAGGAACACTTAAGGCCACGTTCCATTAGTGATGCAGGCAATATTTGGCAGTCACAAGATGCGTGAGGTAGAGTTTTGAAACTATTGCTGATCTCTACTTACTGCTAGAGAGCACCAAAAAGGAAGGCTCAGATAGATGGAGTACCCCTAACCCAGTGCCCTAGTAACGCGTTTCGCAGAAATTCCCCTGCGCAGGTAATGAGGCACACTATACATGTGCAGCTGCATTTTAAAAAATCAATCTCATGAAATTATTATTATTCTTTTTTTAAATCACTGTCACAGGCTATAAAAATAAGAATTTACTTACCGATAATTCTATTTCTCGTAGTCCGTAGTGGATGCTGGGGACTCCGTAAGGACCATGGGGAATAGCGGCTCCGCAGGAGACTGGGCACATCTAAAGAAAGCTTTAGGACTATCTGGTGTGCACTGGCTCCTCCCCCTATGACCCTCCTCCAAGCCTCAGTTAGGATACTGTGCCCGGACGAGCGTACACAATAAGGAAGGATTTTGAATCCCGGGTAAGACTCATACCAGCCACACCAATCACACTGTACAACTTGTGATCTGAACCCAGTTAACAGTATGATAACAGAGGAGCCTCTAGAAAAGATGGCTCACTACAGCAATAACCCGATTTTTTGGTAACAATAACTATGTACCAGTATTGCAGACAATCCGCACTTGGGATGGGCGCCCAGCATCCACTACGGACTACGAGAAATAGAATTATCGGTAAGTAAATTCTTATTTTCTCTAACGTCCTAAGTGGATGCTGGGGACTCCGTAAGGACCATGGGGATTATACCAAAGCTCCCAAACGGGCGGGAGAGTGCGGATGACTCTGCAGCACCAATTGAGAGAACTCCAGGTCCTCCTCAGCCAGGGTATCAATTTTGTAGAATTTTACAAACGTATTTGCTCCTGACCAAGTAGCTGCTCGGCAAAGTTGTAAAGCCGAGACCCCTCGGGCAGCCGCCCAAGATGAGCCCACCTTCCTTGTGGAGTGGGCATTTACAGATTTTTGGCTGTGGCAGGCCTGCCAGAGAATGTGCAAGCTGAATTGTACTACAAATCCAACGAGCAATAGTCTGCTTAGAAGCAGGAGCACCCAGCTTGTTGGGTGCATACAGGATAAACAGCTAGTCAGATTTTCTGACTCCAGCCGTCCTGGAAACATATATTTTCAGGGTCCTGACAACGTTTAGCAACTTGGAGTCCTCCAAGTCCCTAGTAGCCGCAGGCACCACAATAGGTTGGTTCAGGTGAAACGCTGAAACCACCTTAGGGAGAAACTGAGGACGAGTCCTCAATTCCGCCCTGTCCGAATGGAAAATCAGATAAGGGCTTTTACAGGATAAAGCCGCCAATTCTGACACGCGCCTGGCCCAGGCCAGGGCCAACAGCATGACCACTTTCCATGTGAGATATTTTAACTCCACAGATTTAAGTGGTTCAAACCAATGTGACTTTTGGAACCCAAAAAACTACATTGAGATCCCAAAGTGCCACTGGAGGCACAAAAGGAGGCTGTATATGCAGTACCCCTTTTACAAACGTCTGAACTTCAGGGACTGAAGCTAGTTCTTTTTGGAAGAAAATTGACAGGGCCGAAATTTGAACCTTAATGGACCCCAATTTCAGGCCCATAGACACTCCTGTTTGCAGGAAATGTAGGAATCGACCCAGTTGAATTTCCTCCGTCGGGCCTTACTGGCCTCGCACCACGCAACATATTTTCGCCAAATGCGGTGATAATGTTTTGCGGTTACATCCTTCCTGGCTGTGATCAGGATAGGGATGACTTCATCCGGAATGCCTTTTTTCCTTCAGGATCCGGCGTTCAACCTCCATGCCGTCAAACGCAGCCGCGGTAAGTCTTGGAACAGACAGGGTCCTTGTTGGAGCAGGTCCCTTCTTAGAGGTAGAGGCCAAGGATCCTCCGTGAGCATCTCTTGAAGTTCCGGTTACCAAGTCCTTCTTGGCCAATCCGGAGCCACGAATATAGTGCTTACTCCTCTCCATCTTATCAATCTCAGTACCTTGGGTATGAGAGGCAGAGGAGGGAACACATACACTGACTGGTACACCCACGGTGTTACCAGAGCGTCTACAGCTATTGCCTGAGGGTCCCTTGACCTGGCGCAATACCTGTCGAGTTTTTCCCAACGGTTTATAATCATGTGGAAGACTTCTGGGTGAAGTCCCCACTCTCCCGGGTGGAGGTCGTGCTGAGGAAGTCTGCTTCCCAGTTGTCCACTCCCGGAATGAATACTGCTGACAGTGCTATCACATGATTTTCCGCCCAGCGAAGAATCCTTGCAGCTTCTGCCATTGCCCTCCTGCTTCTTGTGCCACCCTGTCTGTTTACGTGGGTGACTGCCGTGATGTTGTCCGACTGGATCAACACCGGCTGACCTTGAAGCAGAGGTCTTGCTAAGCTTAGAGCATTGTAAATGGCCCTTAGCTTAAGGATATTTATGTGAAGTGATGTCTCCAGGCTTGACCATAAGCCCTGGATATTCCTTCCCTGTGTGACTGCTCCCCAGCCTCGCAGGCTGGCATCCGTGGTCACCAGGACCCAGTCCTGAATGCCGAATCTGCGGCCCTCTAGAAGATGAGCACTCTGCAACCACCACAGGAGGGACACCCTTGTCCTTGGTGACAGGGTTATCCGCTGATGCATCTGAAGATGCGACCCGGACCATTTGTCCAGCAGGTCCCACTGGAAAGTTCTTGCGTGGAATCTGCCGAATGGGATTGCTTCATAGGAAGCCACCATTTTACCCAGAACCCTTGTGCATTGATGCACTGAGACTTGGCTCGGTTTTAGGAGGTTCCTGACTAGCTCGGATAACTCCCTGTCTTTCCCCTCCGGGAGAAACACCTTTTTCTGGACTGTGTCCAGGATCATCCCTAGGAACAGAAGACAAGTCGTCGGAACCAGCTGCGATTTTGGAATATTGAGAATCCAATCGTGCTGCCGCAACACTACCTGAGATAGTGCTACACCGACCTCCAACTGTTCCCTGGATCTTACCCTTATCAGGGAATCGTCCAAGTAAGGGATAACTAAAATTCCCTTCCTTCTAAGGAATATCATAATTTCGGCCATTACCTTGGTAAAGACCCGGGGTGCCGTGGACCATCCATACGGCAGCGTCTGAACTGATAGTGACAGTTCTGTACCATAAACCTGAGATACCCTTGGTGAGAAGGGTAAATTTTGACATGAAGGTAAGCATCCTTGATGTCCCGAGACATCATGTAGTCCCCTTCTTCCAGGTTCGCAATCACTGCTCTGAGTGACTCAATCTTGAATTTGAACCTCTGTATGTAAGTGTTCAAAGATTTTAGATTTAGAATCGGTCTCACCGAGCCGTCCGGCTTCGGTACCACAACAGTGTGGAATAATACCCCGTTCCCTGTTGCAGGAGGGGTACCTTGATTATCACCTGCTGGGAATACAGCTTGTGAATGGCTTCCAAAACTGTCTCCCTGTCAGAAGGAGACATCGGTAAAGCCGACTTTAGGAAAACGGCGAGGGGGAGACGTCTCGAATTCTAATTTGTACCCCTGAGATATCACCTGAAGGATCCAGGGGTCTACTTGCGAGTGAGCCCACTGCGCGCTGAAATTCATTGAGACGGGCCCCCCACCGTGCCTGATTCTGCTTGTAAAGCCCCAGCGTCATACTGAGGGCTTGGCAGAGGCGGGAGAGGGTTTCTGTTCCTGGGAACTGGCTGATTTCTGCAGCCTTTTTTCTCTCCCTCTGTCACGGGGCAGAAATGAGGAACATTTTGCCCGCTTGTCCACGAAAAGACTGCGCCTGATAATACGGCGTCTTCTCATGTTGAGAGGCGACCTGGGGTACAAACGTGGATTTCCCAGCTGTTGCCGTGGCCACCAGGTCTGAAAGACCGACCCCAAATAACTCCTCCCCTTATTAAGGCAATACTTCCAAATGCCGTTTGGAATACGCATCACCTGACCACTGACGTGTCCATAACCCTCTACTGGTAGAAATGGACAACGCACTTAGACTTGATGCCAGTCGGCAAATATTCCGCTGTGCATCACGCATATATAGAAATGCATCTTTTAAATGCTCTATAGGCAAAAATATACTGCCCCTATCTAGGGTATCAATATTTTCAGTCAGGGAATCCGACCACGCCAACCCAGCACTGCACATCCAGGCTGAGGCGATTGCTGGTCGCAGTATAACACCAGTATGTGTGTAAATACATTTTAGGATACCCTCCTGCTTTCTATCAGCAGGATCCTTAAGGGCGGCCATCTCAGGAGAGGGTAGAGCCCTTACAAGCGTGTGAGCGCTTTATCCACCCTAGGGGGTGTTTCCCAACGCACCCTAACCTCTGGCGGGAAAGGATATAATGCCAATAACATTTTAGAAATGATCAGTTGTTATCGGGGGAAAACCACGCATCATCACACACCTCATTTAATTTCTCAGATTCAGGAAAACTACAGGTAGTTTTTCCTCACCGAACATAATACCCCTTTTTGGTGGTACTCGTATTATCAGAAATGTGTAAAACATTTTTCATTGCCTCAATCATGTAACGTGTGGCCCTACTGGAAGTCACATTTGTCTCTTCACCGTCGACACTGGAGTCAGTATCCGTGTCGGCGTCTATATCTGCCATCTGAGGTAACGGGCGCTTTAGAGCCCCTGACGGCCTATGAGACGTCTGGACAGGCACAAGCTGAGTAGCCGGCTGTCTCATGTCAACCACTGTCTTTTATACAGAGCTGACACTGTCACGTAATTCCTTCCAACAGTTCATCCACTCAGGTGTCGACCCCCTAGGGGGTGACATCACTATTACAGGCAATCTGCTCAGTCTCCACATCATTTTTCTCCTCATACATGTCGACACAAACGTACCGACATACAGCACACACACAGGGAATGCTCTGATAGAGGACAGGACCCCACTAGCCCTTTGGAGAGTTTGCCAGCACACACCAAAGCGCTATATATATACAGGGATAACCTTATATAAGTGTTTTTCCCCTTATAGCTGCTGTATTGTTAATACTGCAGCTATAATTAATAATAATTAGTTTCCCCCTCTCTTTTTTAACCCTTTCTGTAGTGTAGTGACTGCAGGGGAGAGCCAGGGGAGCTTCCCTCCAACTGAGCTGTGAGGGAAAATGGCGCCAGTGTGCTGAGGAGATAGGCTCCGCCCCTTTTTCGCGGACTTTTCTCCTGCTTTTTTATGGATTCTGGCAGGGGTTAAAATTCATCCATATAGCCCTGGGGGCTATATGTGATGTATTTTCGCCAGCCAAGGTGTTTTTATTGCTGCTCAGGGCGCCCCCCCCTAGCGCCCTGCACCCTCAGTGACCGAAGTGTGAAGTGTGCTGAGGAGCAATGGCGCACAGCTGCAGTGCTGTGCGCTACCTTGGTGAAGACAGGATGTCTTCTGCCGCCGATTTTCCGGACCTCTTCTGTCTTCTGGCTCTGTAAGGGGGCCGGCGGCGCGGCTCTGGGACCCATCCATGGCTGGGCCTGTGATCGTCCCTCTGGAGCTAATGTCCAGTAGCCTAAGAAGCCCAATCCACTCTGCACGCAGGTGAGTTCGCTTCTTCTCCCCTTAGTCCCTCGATGCAGTGAGCCTGTTGCCAGCAGGTCTCACTGAAAATAAAAAACCTAAACTAAAACTTTCACTAAGAAGCTCAGGAGAGCCCCTAGTGTGCACCCTTCTCGTTCGGGCACAGAGATCTAACTGAGGCTTGGAGGAGGGTCATAGGGGGAGGAGCCAGTGCACACCAGATAGTCCTAAAGCTTTCTTTAGATGTGCCCAGTCTCCTGCGGAGCCGCTATTCCCCATGGTCCTTACGGAGTCCCCAGCATCCACTTAGGACGTTAGAGAAAAGAACATTGGTGTTTGAGACTGACCCCACTCTTCTTTATACATTTGCCTAAGCATGGTCAGCTTTACTCAATACAGAAGGCTCAGTCTTAGGTCCTTTGCTTTTCTCAATCTATACCTCATCTATTTTCGATTTCAGTATCATCTGTACCCATTCTGAATGCAGCTGCGAGGCTAATTTTCCTAGCTAGGTGTTCATTGTCTGCAGATCCACTCTGTAAATCCGTCAATTGGTTACCGGTATTCTACCGTACTCAATATAAAATACTTTTACTCACACACAAGGCCATTAACCAAATTACACCAACGTACATCTCTTGGCTTATCTCATAATATCTCCCAACCCGACCTCTCCGCTCTGCACAAGATCTATGCCTCTCTTCCACACTCATCCACTCCCAGTCATTATTGCAGGACTTTCTTCGGGTTGCACCCACTCTGTGGAACCCCCTCCCATGCACAATAAGACTCTCCTCTAGTCTCCAAACCTTCAAGCGTTCCCTGAAAACTCACCTCTTCAGACGAGCTTACCACATTCCAGAACCGCTCACATTAGCTTCATAACTTTCCTATCCAATTATATCCCCACTGTACAGTCCAACAAATACTTTATTTTTCTTTACGTTCCCATGCTTTGTTGTCACTTGTTCACCACCTTTATGGATCGGTCTTTGACTAACCAAAATATAAGACTTTCATTAAATGCACCACATGCCCTCAGAATGGTTACCTGTGCCTTAATTTTACCAGACAGTGGTCAATCCAGTAACCCCCTAGCAGTACTGGAACATTAGAAGAGCAGTGTCATATAGACCCTAGGCACATGGCCTCCACTAGAGTACCCCAGTGGCCGGGGTCTGGAGCAGTGTTTTACAGACCCCAAATACAGCCCCTCCACCAGAGTATCCAGCAGCCGAGGATTGGGGCAGTGTCTTACAGACACCAGGAACAGCCCCTTCAGGTGGTCGAGTGTCTCCTAAATCAGTGGAGCACAGATTGTTTTACCAAGTGTCAGTGTGACGTTGTTCAGCAACCCCCCAAAAAAGGTGCCTGTAATGCTATCTAGTGTCCCGAATTACAGGATACACACTTCAGTCCCAACCCTGGATACTTGGCTTCGGCTAGTTGCTGAGGATTGGGCTTTATTTTTTTTTGTATCCTCTCCCAAAACCTACAGTATTTACCTTTCTTTGCAACCTAAATGAGATTCTGCTGAATTTGTCTTCCTAATCTGCCATAAGTAGGCGATGCCGACAGTGGTGCCGAGGGGGGAAGGAGAGGGTGCAAATTACCCAGGCCCAGGTCTGATGGAGGGGCCCGGGGGGGGGGGCTCGGCCCCTAACCTGGCAGCAGCAGCTGTTCTCCAGTATTTTTTTAAGAGTCCATAGCCACGCCTCCTGTTATTAGACCACGCCCCCTGAAAAGTACCTGGGCCCAGTCCGGCTCTCTACTGCCCTGGCTGCCGTCACCACATGCCAGTTTTAATGGTGCCCTGTCTGTGACCACAGGCATACTGGATGGGGCACGAGGCCTGGCTGATACTTTGCTGTAATGGCATTTTCTGCAGATAGCTATGTGAGCGGAGGGGGCTGGTGGTTTCCACTCTACCATGTGATGCCCACAGCTCATCCCTCTAGTATATTACAGCGCTGCCATTTCATGCTCAGAACGCCATCTTATGCCAGCCAACATTATTATCACCCGCCTACTGATAACCTTGGACTGCGATCCAGCACAAACATTGACATGCCCTTACATAGTATTGTGTTATGGGCTGACTGACTCCATGTGTAGACAAAACACATGCCAGTGAGTACACGGGCAGAGGTTATGGCTCCCTCTCCTGCTGCCACGATGGGTACGAGGGGCTGCACGGCAGCTGTTGGCACAGAGGGGCTTTGTCAAATCAATTGGAGCTGTCCTTGCACATGGGTCAGGGTCTGGTGGAAGCTGCACTCTTGGCAATGAATGAAAGGGCACTCGGCGCCAGGCTCACACACATAGGGGCTGCAGCTGTCTCTCTCACTCCGCTCCTCTAATATCACCCAGCTTGGAAAAACATGTCATAGCATCCTGCGTATACCAAGCAGGCCCCCTGTCATATCCCGGGGAGCTTTCCTTGCATCAGAACGCTGACCACAAATATTACTCACATAATGGGATCATACTGGAGACCTGGCGTGGTTGGGTCTCCCCAAGTCTAGGCTCAAAATCAGTCAAATACAGGGAAAGAGCCAAGGAGACTTCTACGTGGTCAGAGACCCACGAACGGCATTCAAACCAATTTCTACACGTCCCAAATTAACAACCAAATATACTACGCTCCTAATTGTTTATACAACACAAGCAGAACAATCCGTGCCATCAAACAGCATCATGTACACACAATGATAGATCACCGTTTGTAGCGAGATCCTTCATGTAAGGAGACAAATGCTTTTTTATTATATATATTATTTTAGCGACTGTCACACTAGGAACGGTGACCTTTTAAACTCCAGGTGTTGCAGAAACACAAACTCATTACCGGCTGATTAGATGAGCATGGTTAGGGGATGTAGATCATCAACAGCTGGACCGCCAACCTTTCCAAGACCACCCCCGTCATTGTTCCAAGAGCCGACACGCCTTTTGGTTTTTTCATGGTGTCGTCATGCTACATCTCTCTGGAATCTCACTTGCCCAGGCCTCAGTTTGTCTGGAGGATAGTAAGAGATTTTGTTGGAGAAAAGATGGGGGTTGTACAGTACAACAAGCCTCTATAGCAGAGGCTGCAATGTGGGGAGTAGCCAAGAATCCGTTTACCAGGCAACAGCAGTGGGCGTCATGTTTTATTGAATATATAAATATTTTCATGTCAGCGTTCTAAAACTTGTATTCCTCATGATGCAACACCCGAGTCTTGCATAGCACTTATCAAGCCCTGGACCACCCCCTACTGCCCACCCATAAACACACTCATTAATTGCCCCACACACCAGTTACAGGTACGCCTGGCACATCTTCAATACTATGCTCCCCTACCGGACATACTGCCCAATATTCCAGTCCATGGGACAATGGTGACCACAGTGGGGATGGTGGGACAGGCACCTCCTGCCTAAACGGAGACTCAGGAGGTATGTAAGCTTTACCTCTACACTAAGGGGCTAATTCAGGCCTGATCGCCCGCTGTGCGAAAACGATTGACAGATAGAGCGTTCGCTGGGTGGGAGGTGGTGGGCCGGCAGTGATGGGCCGCCGTTTTGGTGGCGCTGTCCGGGCAACACACCTGGACCGTGCAGGGGGCGGGCTGCGGTGGCTGCGTGATGTCACACACAGCCGCTGCGACCCGGACAGCGACGGGTAGCTCCCCCGCCAGCACGCAGGAGCTGCGCTGGTAGGGAGCTACTCTTAAGGTACTAAAGCATCGCCGCCGTGCGATGCTTTTGTACCTGTGCGACGGGGGGAGGGCCAGACATGCGGGACGGACTAGCTTAGACCTGCGCTGAGTGTCCCCCCGCATGTCAGGGTGGCTGATCGCAGACGTGCAAAATTTTGCATGGCTACTATCAGGTCTGAATTAGCCTCTAAGTGTAGCTCCCACAGCCTGTATCAGTCATGACATTTCACATAAGCAAAGCCACCTAGTATGGCCGAGACGATCTGAAAGGACTACAGTACCATATTGTTCATTACATTATGCGTCCAATGTGCATTACACACGTATAAAGTCGGAGATGAAGCACAACAGAACATGACGTGGGGAGAAGCTGCGGCCGCTCACATCTGAACCCTTTTTGCACAAATTCAGACTGCATCACACACATAATGCATGTATGTCACACATCAAATTGTGCCGTGTAATCTAGCAAAAGTAGTTCTGTTGCTTCACGTTGTTTTTACTTATGTGAATAAGACCTGGCACACAGAGAGGGACCATTCAGCGTGACTGAAGACACAGTGTGACAAGGACACATCTGTAGGTGACTCCAGCAAAACTAAGGCATTCTCAGGAATAATGTTTCAGCCGACACAGCAACTTCCTCTGCTGTCTGTAGGTGGCTAGTAACGTTAAAGGGGATTTAATGTGGTTTTTTATTTTATTTTTTTTACACATACCCCAGTCCAACACTACAGTAGCACATTCTATGACTCTCTCTTCTGGGACCCCCATCAATCAAGGTCCACTGACCTCCTCTACTTAGCTGCCATAAATCTCTACGTACAGTGCAAGGAAGGCTACTGATATTCTGTATGGCAATACCTGCTGATTTCTGATTGGATGTCAATGTCCAATCAGGAGTTACCTGGAGGACTGTGCATCAGATCTCTTTATCCTAACCACGTGTGAAATAGTTGATGATCTTTATAGCTCTCACGGTGGTGGCTTCAGGTGCAGGGTCTTCACCTACATAACTAGTTTGGGGGAATATGGTGAGTTTACACGTTAAATTGGAAAAATCTGGTTATTTATTACAAATAAATAATCCACCAGAACAGCGAGCCAGACCAGCTTCTAGTACAAAAAGCCATAACGGATATAGGGGCAACAGAAAAAAAAGATTCATAATTGCATTTTTATATCTTTTCAATTCTGTATTGATTTTTAATTTACTATATTTGTAATATCTCTATAAAAGGGTTCGTACCTGAAACTCTGTCGGTCTCGTAATCGGCCGTATCCACTCTTCAACGATGTCTTGGCCAGCGTCTATTCTTCTCCTCACCTGTAAGGCTGGGGCAGAAGGACCAGGAGAACCCCGGAAGGGCAACCCAAACCCAATGTGCTCAAGGACCACGACACATGGAGACGGTGACAACCAGTTATTGCACTGACGATATCAGTCACCGCTGTAACTCAATTTTCATTAAACACAGTTGCATAGGTTGAACATTATTACAATATCCTGAGTCTTTCCCTGTCTTATAACAGCATTCACAGTTTTAACACATTCTAAGGTATAACTTTGACCAAATCAAACAATCAAATACTTCACCCGTACTACCAATCCTTTGGAGAATAATGTCCTATTAGGGTAAAGTATGTCCTGGCAGTAACGCGGGAGCCCTCCCTAAACTGTCCACGAGGGGGGCGTTTGCAGCCAACGTCTCTCTAATAGACTGCTTATACTGAAACAGAGGACTTCTAAGGAGGCGTCAGTGGACGCAAGGTAAACAGTTGTAAACAGGCATGCAAAACCACTTTCTCCATAATACAGAACAGCAGTAATGTCTCACGGTACCAACCGCATTTGTATCCACAGAAAGGTAAGTCAGTTATCATCCAGTGATATAAACTAGTAAACAGACCAGTTCTGGCTTGCACAGTAAGAACAGGGGTTTGCACAGTCGTGTTACCTTTTGTTGAACTGTGTTGTAACAACCGGGTGCAGTATAAGTGTGAAGGTCATAACATGGACCCGTTAGGAGGCGCTATTACATAGGGCGAGTCTTTGACGGAGCTGTTTAGGGTTAGGGGCGTCCCCCTTTCTGACAGGCGGCAGTTAATGATAACCCTCTACTTTACGTGGAAACATCTATGAAGACCCAGGTGCAGTGCTTCTGTACTTGGGGTTCCTGTAACCCGGATAGCTGGGATATTGGGGATAAGTGAGAGTACCTGCGATATATTTGTTGCTCCTGCTGTCTGCAGCCGTGCTCCCAATCACTGCAGCCTCTCCCGTATGACTGTTGTTAGGGGAATCCTCTTCCCACGCGATCTCCCCCCTTCCGGATCTCGAGCCCTTGTGCCGCGGCGTCTTTGATGTTGGGCAGGTGTCAGGAAGCCTCCGTGACCTGAGCCACCTCCCTCTCTTGTCCACGCGGCGGTGTTGTTCCTTCTCTCCGGCCGTGGCAGGCAGCAGCGATTCCAGCGGGTGGGCGCGCTCTCTTCGTTCCCCTCACACCGCGGTCCTCTCTCTCTCCGTCTTCCCGCCTCTGCCCCGATCTCCTCAGCTCACTGTTCTCTCAGTCTCCTCACTGCCTGCTCACTCTCCTCTGCTCACTGTTCTGCAGGCTGCTGCAGGACAACCCTTTTATAACTTTGCATTCCCAGGAACACATTCTATCTGGGATTTCCCGCTCTTAGTCTGCAAATGGGTGAGTCATGCACTTTGCATTTTGCAGACTGATCTGTATTGCTATGAGCTGTGCTGTTAACTCCTTCTGTGCTGCAAGCTGTAGGCTGCTGGCACAGTGCTATGCAACTCCAGCAAACATTTTTTTTTTTTTTAAGTCATGCTGGCACCTGTAGTGCCACAGTTGATTTGGGCTGCAGTTTCAGGGTATCACATATTGAGATTTAGTAACTCCCTCTTGCAGTGTCGGACTGGGGCATGAAGGGCCCACCGGGGGAATGCAGAGATAGGGGCCCATACTTAGGGGTGTGGTCAGCCTACAAATGGGGTGTGGCCAGCCTCCACAGATGCTTGAAATACACAATAGTTTAGTGCAGTGTAATGCAACATATCTACCATGTATAATACAAGTGTACAGTCTGGAACCTGATATCTAGAGGAAGGAGTGGGCCCTCAGGCAGTGGGGCCTACCGGTGGTTTCCCTGGTACCCCTGTGGGCCAGTCCGACCCTGCCCTCTTGTAACCAGTAAAAATAGAGGAGCAGACGGTTCGGGCAATCAGAGTGCGTAGGCAGTGTCGGACTGGGGCATGATGGGCCCACCGGGGGAATGCAGTGATAGGGGCCCATACTTAGGGGTGTGGCCAATCAAGTGGGTGTGGCCAGCCTCCACTGAGGTTTGAAATACACAATAGTTTAGTGCAGTGTAATGCAACATATCTACCATGTACAATACAAGTGCACAGTCATACCTCCCAACTTTGGCATCAGCGGAGGAGGGACACCACCACGCTCCCGATTTTTGGGGGCGTTACCTACTGGAAAGGGGGCATGTCCTCACGGCAAGTGCCACGATCTCAAGCCACGCCCCCTTCTCGTCATTATGGGGGCATGAACAGCGCTGTGAGAGCTGCTGGTCATGCCCCCTGTCCCTCTCTGCCGTGAATAGACGCTGTGCGCATGCGCACAGCATCTATTCACCGCTGCTCTCCTTAGAGCAGCGAGTGACAGGGAGGGATCTCCCAACTGTCCCCCCACCCGCAGTACACTGCGACCCGCGGGTGGGACAGAGGGACAGACCGTGAAAAACGGGACTGTCCCGCCAAAATCTGGACAGTTGGGAGGTATGTGCACAGTCTTGAACCTGATCCCTAAAAGGAAGGATTGGGACATCAGGCAGTGGGGCCTACCGGTGGTTTCCCTGGTACCCCTGTGGGCCAGTCCGACCCTGTGCGTAGGGTACATACACCATCGGCGTCCTCCGCCTGTGACCCTTGCCCACTGCTATTATCAGAGCTGGAAAATTCATATTAAAAAAAAAAGTCACAGGTTCCCTTTAAAAGATGAAGCTCAGATATATTCCAGATAATTGATGTAGCAGCAGCTGTATAATGGATGTGTGGAAGTCACGGGCTGTCGCAAAATAAGCCAAGAAGGATGGTGTCTGCTAGAGGAGAGCGGCGAACGCCTTGCCTGGGCTTTGTGCTGGATTTGTGGGAATCAGGACATGACTGTAAATTCAGGATATCTGTCTGTCTGCATTAGCCCTGAGCCCGGGCTATATATGCGAGGACGGCTGTATGCATCAGGCCTAATGCACTCCCAATCTCTCTCCTGCAGCTCAGTCTTCCATTAAGCAGTATAGATACTCAGCACTCTAGCAGGGATGAGCCGCTCTCCCAGACCCCACTGGGACCATCCAGGGAGCCTGGCTCAGCGCGGAGAGCTGAGCTGGATATCTCTCAGTGCATCAGTAGCTATTTGTTATCATCATCCCTGGCGCAGCGCTAACGGCACATTCCTCTCCCCGCTAAGTCCAGGATTTGTCCGCCTCTAATTGACAGCTGCGTCTTCATTGGGCTCAGGAATTGCATGGGGGGAAAAAAGAACCGGTATATACTGTAGACAAATCCGGCGCGTTACTGTCAGCGAGAACCGTTTCCTGGGCCAGCGGTGCACAAAATACCGTATACATTCATAAAGCGGCACATAGGAGAGTATATGGCATAACAGCACAGTACGTAAAGGACAGGGGAAAATGAAAACGTCATATCCACCTGTAATAAAAGAGTTCGCAATAGGACGAATTTCTATCTGCGTGTCAGGCTTACCTGGGCAGATCAGGGCCCAGTAGAGTTGCCCCCTGGCCGGCTGCGCTAAGGTTGTTAATGGATCAGAAGCACAACAGCCAGAAAGCCACTGCATCTGAGGCCAGCACTAAACTGTTGTGAGAAGCTACCATGAAAGGTCCCCGATTCTGCATTTGGTGTTGATATGTTGGCCTAGTTTGTCCGTCAGTCTTCCCAGTCCTAACCCACCCACAGCGCATGGAAGAACCAACGGACTGCAATCGTCCCGCCTCTATCGTATGAGAATTTATAAATATAACAAAGACCTCTGAAGCAAAAGTGTAACTCGGATTGTGTTGCCGGCACATAACACAGCCACAGGTTGCCCTATTCCACAATGGAAGTTTATTGGTCTTCTTGCAGGTCTAAAAGTCTTTGCTATTGAGTGTCTATACGTCTTTCCATGATTTATCTAGAAAAATGGCACTTTACTAATCAATATTTGGTCGGTTCAGGGTGTTTTACCTTTCCTCCCACCCGTGTCGTTGACATTTCTGATTTTGATGCGTGTGTTTTGTGGTTTTTTTTTTAAAGCAGCCTTGAAACACTAGATTTACTGACTCCAACAGAGTCCGAAAAATTGTGAGCAGTCCCTGATGTGTGCTCTCTCTCTAGCCCACACATTTAGCCACATACATGTACTTTGTGCCGATAAATGTCCACACCACTGAAGTAAAGATAAAATAAATTATTCAAAGCTAGAAGAGACTGTACTAAAAGGAACAAAGGGCAAACGTATATTGCCAGTACAATGCTTCACCCGATAGGTGGAAGGGGAGAGCGCTGGAGATTACCATGATAGCGGCACATTTCGCTAGGAAGCCTGTTTATAAGCGATCCGGTCTGAAGATCGACACTGTCTAGGTCGACCACTATAGGTCAACAGTCACTATGTCGACAGGTCAACATGAGTTTTTCACATTTTTTTGAACTTTTTTCATACTTAACGATCCACGTGGACTACGATTGGAATGGTAATCTGTGCCGAGCGAAGCGAGCCATGCGAGGGGACACGGTGCACTAATTGGGGTTCCCGGTCACTCTACGAATAAAACGATACCAAAAACAAAACCTCATGTCGACCTTTTGACCTGTCGACCTCCCAACCATGTCGACCTAGTGACTGTCGACATATAGTGGTCGACCTAGACATTGTCGATCTAATGATCCACACCCGTTTATAAAGCACCATTGCTATAGCATTCCGTTATTGGCATCTCAAGAAGGGGATAACCGGAAATCATTAAAAAGACTTTATATTTAGACAAAAGCATTTTTACATAAAAATAATTTTTAAATTCTGTTTTTAACATAATTTTTTTTTCTAACGTATTAATTTTCTAATTATTTTCTAACTTAATGACTTACAGTACTTTTTTTTCTTCTTAGTAAGTGGCTGATTCTGGGGCCTGCTTCAGATGCGGTTGCAACTTTGATGGTGTTGCAACCTAGCGATCAGCAGACTGCGCATGCGTCATATCCGCAGCACACACACACACACACACACACACACACACACACACACACACACACACACACACCAAGGTACCGTTGTGATGCCACTTGCATTGAGGAATGACTGACAGTAAGAGGCCATTTGGGGGATGGGGTTAAGGGGTAATGCCTGCCAAAGTGCAGGTGTGCCATGACCGTTTTTGGGGGTGTGTCTCAGCGCAAGTTCCGCGGCCATTCTGTGCTGCCGTGGAGGCACTCAGGGAATCTATGCTCCTTGCATCTGTATTGTGGTTGCGAGTATGTTGCAAATTCGCAAGAGATGGGTCCTGCCGGGAAGTGTAACTGTGCTAGAGTCAGCACAAATCCCCACACTGGTGGCTTTACGTAACGTCTGGTTTCCTGATGGCGCAGGACACGGGGTGAGGGCCCAGCAGACGCGCACCTCGTGTTGTTATTCCCCAGCAGCGTCCGGCCAGCTTACACTGGAAGCCGCTCTCTCCTTTTGGCAAGCTCTGGGATGAGTCGTCTGCAGCAGATCCCACTCAGGAAACGTGCGCGCTGGCCGGTGTCAGGTGCTGTCTGGGTCTGCAGGTCCCTTAAAGGGACGTCAGGACAAAATAACACGATAATGCAGAATGAACAGGCAGCTGATAACATTCCCAAGTAGACAGACACTGTACTAACGTTTCATACAGTATATGACACTGCTATACAAAGACCACGTGAGAGCAAGCTCCTGGGGATCAGATATCAGCCGTTATATAAATACTAGTTACCAGTCCATCAAAATGACGGATCATCATAACCGTAATGTCAACGCCGGAGCGCAACACTTGAATTCCCCCCCTAGGAGGTGAGGAGCAGCGTTAGCCTTTTATGATAAAGGATAACAATTCACCACCTCCAATAGGAGGGGAATCGTAACAAACCATTGAATTAACTTTCCTTGCAGAACATAGACGTTGCTCTATGCATACTACCGAGTGCTGGCATATTTCTAAGTCCATCCTGCAGCTTTATAAACAAATTATGGGTGAGTGTTACCACTCGGCACAAGTGACAGGCACCATGCCCACTCCAGCTACACGACCAGTATGTGGCCACCTACACAGATAAAGTCACACACGCGTCTAATCAGATTCACAGACTATGGATGGACACCGAGCATTGTTGGGTAATAATGGTCGATGCACCATTGGGGGAAAACAATGACAATGATGTTGCCATTAATGGTCCCCCAGCTGCAGCACTAAGCCCCACCCCCTTCAGTGATTGGCCCGCTGCAAGGGGAAGGGTTAACTCAGGAAAAGATTTTCCTAGATGGTAAAACGGGATGCAATCAATTTGCCGGCTGTTAGGATCTCGGCGGTTAGGATATAGGCGCCGGAATCCTGACAGCCGGCAATGCAGTCAGCCGGAATCCCTGCGCAGCAGGGCTATTCCCCCTCGTGGGTGTCCACGGCACCCATAAAATGGGAAAAAATCCTGTGGCAAGCGCAGCGAGCCCGCAAGGGGGCTCTTTGCGCTCGCCCCGCTGCCGGCATTCTGTCGGCTGGGATGCCGCTGACGGGATGTTGACATCCGGCATAATTTCCGCCGGTAATACATATTGATTCCGGCAAAACAACAGCTTAAACGCACATTTGGCACAATCTTTTTTTCACATCCATATTAATGGGTTTGTATGTAGACGTGTGTAACTCTCACGTTGTGAACGCAGCTGTGGTCACCGCGATAAAAGGGTCATTTGACATAAATCACACACAATACATTTACCGTATGACAGCAGCTGTAAACAAGTGGATACATTTAAATGAGTATTATTTTTGTAGACTCCTGATACCAGTGTAACCAAACACACCTGTAACATTTATCATCCGTAAGGGAGATATAATTATCACAGCCAAGGAGGCTAATGTATACACCTGGCTGCAGTCATTAGTTTCACTTACCAGCAAACAGTGCCACCCAGTGGCCAGATTACTATGAAAAAAATCAAAGACCAAAAAATTGTCCTTAAGTATCTGATCTTAATATGTACTGGATCCTGTAGTTGTTATTTTCCTATCAAGTAATGCATGAGACCTGCTGGGGGCTTAGATTAGCAGTGATCTGGATATGAAAGGTCTACGCCTTGCATGCAGTTGTAATTCTACTGATGTTGTATCTTATCATGGTAATTAGTGTTCATTCCTGCACCTTGCATAACCTTGTGCAGTTCCTCTTCCTGCCTGTGGTGTAACTCTGCTTTGGTGCTTCTAGCACAGTCTGGTCTGTATCTCAGCACTGATATACAGACCAGACTGTACTAGAAGCAACAAAGCAGAGAGCAACATCCCAGGCAGGAAAGAGGAACTGCACGGGTTTTGAAAGGTGCAGGTTGCTAGATACTAGTAATTTATTTATTTTTGTCTTTTTAAATGGGCAAAAGATAGATTTTATGAAGCTGGAATTGCCAACTCATTTTAAAATTAGCGGTGTGTTTAATTCTACTAATAATTACATATGATGTACCAATAGCAACACGTTTGTATGGAAGACACACACTGCTTTACATAACAAACAACATTACAATAATAGGGTCAGAGGAAATATCGACGGAAAGTAGGGATTTAATCCTATCAGCAGGCCTATCTCCACTGTGTCCTCCATATGCACATCCATTAAAGTATACAATATCCCTGTGCGAGACAGATATATACACACACACACACCAGGGTATATGCCACGGCACTTCAGTCTGCACGCTGCTTCGCTTTCGTGCCCATTTGGATAGCTACCCCAGCACTGCAAATAATACATGCGTGTGGACATACTGGAACTATTTATATACATGCACTTATCTTATGTCAGTGTACACTGCACTTTGCAGCCACAGAGCCTAATACGTGTAGAGAGGTTGAGCATAATCTCCCAGTGAATGAATGGACCCTTATGTTGTGTGATGCCCCCTGCCAGGTGAGACTGTGGACCCGGGTGAACATGGCAGGTCTTTAGCACAGAACCATGATAATAATCCTGTTCCGCAGCCTCCCGTCCTGCCTGCAGAGCCTTCACCGGCCGAGCAATCACCGGTGACAGCTGACAGACAGGAGTAGGCGGTGTGATACTGCCAAGGTGAATCTCCTTCCGCTCGCCTTCAAGGGTAATTAATTTTGAAGTTGGGCGTAGCTGCGCGTGTGACAGCGCCAGTGCCAGGCGGAGAATTGCCATTAATCCTAAACATTATCTGGCATAAGGTGCTGGAGAAACAAAACAGCAGTGAGGCCGGGTGGAGAGATATTAAACTGACACCACAGCTGGCAAGGATGAGAAAATAATATCAGCCTGCAAGACCTTTGTCCCAGGAGCATAGCATCTACTGTTCAGTAGCCTGGCAGAAAAGGACACAGAGACGTTCTCAAAGTTACAGGTGGCAGGTTCTATCCCGCTTGTCAAAGTACAAAGTGAATTTTACATTCCTAAAACTTTGCTGTATTTATTAACAAGAACATATACGCATTATGGTAAAATAATTGGCGATAATTAATTAGCAACTGAAGCATTGGCCAGAGACAAAACACGATTATTCACACAGTGCGTTTGACTTTCCCAGACTTTGATTACACATCTTTGTGCTGAACGGAGACCCTGCTCCTTCAACTGTCAATCATTTAATAATAGGCTTACCATACTGTCCCTTTAAACCTGGACGCTCATGAATTACACATGTTCTGTGGCTGCTGACTACAAGCTGCATGTCACCTGGTTGTAATCAGCCACAGAATCTGTGTAATATATGAGTGTCCTGGTGTAAATGGATGGTATGAGAAGCCTATGTAATAAGCAATTACCCCACAGTGGTTGTAGACAGCAGATTGCATCATTAGCACCTGGAACATATTATTAGCTCCCAGCAACCTCACATTACAGTAATAACCTCTTGACTAAACACAAAGACCCCATATTAAAGGAAATGCCATCTACATGTTGATTATATAAACTCAGACATTATATTAACAGCCACCAAATGACATAATAACATCCTGTAATATTGCATGAATATCGCCACATTACATTATCAGCTACTGTACTGCCGTCTCCTACTATAATTTCATAGCCCCACATTACATGAAAAGCTCCCAGCAGTATACACATCAAATAGGCCCACATTACATTAACAAGCCCCATATACAGAACATTACTCTGCCGTACAGAGTACATTATCATACTCACACATTACATTAACAAGCCCCATATACAGAACATTACTCTGCCGTACAGAGTACATTATCATACTCACACATTACATTAACAAGCCCCATATACAGAACATTACTCTGCCGTACAGAGTACATTATCATACTCACACATTACATTAACAAGCCCCATATACAGAACATTACTCTGCCGTACAGAGTACATTATCATACTCACACATTACATTAACAAGCCCCATATACAGAACATTACTCTGCCGTACAGAGTACATTATCATACTCACACATTACATTAACAAGCCCCATATACAGAACATTACTCTGCCGTACAGAGTACATTATCATACTCACACATTACATTAACAAGCCCCATATACAGAACATTACTCTGCCACACAGAGTACATTATCATACTCACACATTACATTAACAAGCCCCATATACAGAACATTACTCTGCCACACAGAGTACATTATCATACTCACACATTACATTAACAAGCCCCATATACAGAACATTACTCTGCCGTACAGAGTACATTATCATACTCACACATTACATTAACAAGCCCCATATACAGAACATTACTCTGCCGTACAGAGTACATTATCATACTCACACATTACATTAACAAGCCCCATATACAGAACATTACTCTGCCGTACAGAGTACATTATCATACTCACACATTACATTAATGCCCACCCCACACATTAATACTCTCAGTCTCTCACACTTATATTACATTTACGCTACATACACATTGCATTATATTACTCACCTTAACCATTATAAGCACACCTGCGCCGATATTCAGAGATGTAACATCGGGCCACGTCACCTGGAGAAGATGCGGAGGAGCATTGGGCCACGTCACCTGGAGGAGATGCGGAGGAGCATTGGGCCACGTCACCTGGAGGAGATGCGGAGGAGCATTGGGTCACGTCACCTGGAGCAGATGCGGAGGAGCATCGGGCCACGTCACCTGGAGCAGATGCGGAGGAGCATCGGGTCACGTCACCTGGAGAAGATGCGGAGGAGCATCGGGCCACGTCACCTGGAGAAGATGCGGAGGAGCATTGGGCCACGTCACCTGGAGAAGATGCGGTGGAGCATCGGGCCACGTCATCTGGAGCAGATGCGGAGGAGCATTGGGCCACGTCACCTGGAGAAGATGCGGAGGAGCATTGGGCCACGTCACCTGGAGCAGATGCGGAGGAGCATTGGGCCACGTCACCTGGAGCAGATGCGGAGGAGCATTGGGTCACGTCACCTGGAGCAGATGCGGAGGAGCATCGGGCCACGTCACCTGGAGCAGATGCTGAGGAGCATCGGGCCACGTCACCTGGAGCAGATGTGGAGCAGCATTGGGTCACGTCACCTGGAGCAGATGCTGAGGAGCATCGGGCCACGTCACCTGGAGTAGGTGCATACTACGGCGTCCCCCCATCCCATAATGAAATTCACCAACATGTAGGGAGCAAGCTGAAGTGAGATCAAAAAATCACAAACAGGAGCAGTTGCAGACAATTTATTTAAAATCTAATAATACTAATAATAATAATTAAATGTGCGATCAAAATTATCTTAAAATCTTGTTTTTAGTTCTATATAAAAAGGTAATAGACATTTAAAACAAACACAAGAATGCTCAAAATTGAAGCGAGACGCCTGTGAGAGTGACACACGTGTGTTTTATAATGAAGTTACATACAGTACTAATATTAGTCATTTGTAACACATTTTTGGCTATACTAAATGTATATAACACCAACATTAGCGCGTCTTCTTTTTACACAATATTGCTTATTATCACAAAGAGCTGCTGAAATGGGATCCGGTCTGAAGATCGACAGTGTCTAGGTCGACAATGTTTAGGTCGACCACTATAGGTCGACAGTCACTAGGTCAACATGGATGGAAGGTCGACAGGGTTTCTAGGTCGACATGTGCTAGGTCGACAGGTCTAAAGGTCGACATGAGTTTTTCAAATTATTTTTATTTTTTTTATTTTTTCATACTTAACGATCCACGTGGACTACGATTGGAACGGTAAAGTGTGCCGAGCGAAGCGGTAGCGGAGCGAAGGCACAATGCCCGAAGCATGGCGAGCGAAGCGAGCCATGCGAGGGGACGCGGTGCACTAATTTGGGATCCCGGTCACTCTACGAAGAAAACGACACAAAATAAAAATAAAAATCCTCATGTCGACCTTTAGACCTGTCGACCTAGCACATGTCGACCTAGAAACCCTGTCGACCTTCCATCCATGTCGACCTAGTGACTGTCGACCTATAGTGGTCAACCTAAACATTGTCGACCTAGATACTGTCGATAAAACGAACCACACCCGCTGAAATCGGGGGTGCACAGGCACTCATACACACACATGGGGGGGGGGCTGGCTGGTAGGGACCTACACACAGGGAGAAACGGTATGTGGCACAAACACTTACCTATGCAGTGGTGGCAGCGCGGGAGATGCAGAGACGGGCAGGAGCAGCGCACCAGATGGAAGTGTGAGGAGCAGACGTGTCAGGACGGTGATCTGGAAGAGATGCCCCCCCCCGTCCTCCTCTCTGGCAGGGAACTATCTTAAAGTATGCGGCCAGTTCTTCTACTTCTTTTGCCACGGCCCCCGAGCAATAGATTGCTGTCCCAGCGGCCTGTAGCTCTCATGCAGCAACACAAAGGTGGCAGCTGCCAGGCCTCAGAGCACCACACCCCTGCCCATATTACATTAACACCCCAGACACACATTGGGCTGATTGTGAGTTGGGAGCAGATAACTGCACCTGGGTAACAGCAGGCTGCACTGCAGGGAGAGAGGTGTAACAGGTGCAGAGGGGTAGATTTAGGAGGGGCGTGTCCTACCTCAGATTTACATTGCAGCTGGGTACACACCGAAAGATTTATCTGTCTGGTGGGAACAAAAATCTGGTAATGGATTAGAGCAAATGACGATCGACCATTTGCTCCCGAACACCGGAAAACAGACAACAGTCATTCAGACAACTTGGTTAAATCCGTTAATAAATTTATCCGAACAATCGTTTTCTGTCTGTTTTCCAGCGATTGGGAGCAAATGGTCGATTGTCATTTGCTCTCATCCATTACTAGATGTTTGTTCCCACCAGACAGATTGAACAGATAAACCTTTAAGGGCTCTACACATTTAACGATCCGCCGCCAAGCTGCCTGACGGCGGAAACGGCCGACCAAGCCGCGGTGGGGCAGTGACGGGGGGAGTGAAGTTTCTTCACTCCCCCCGTCACGCGGCTCCATAGAAGTGCAGGCAAATATGGACGAGATCGTCCATATTGGCCTGATGGCACAAGCGACGAGGCACCAGCTATGTAAGAGCGCGGGGCTGCGCATCGTTCATCGCTGGTGCCTCCAAACTCAAAGATATGAACGGTATCTCGTTCATTAATGAACGAGATCGTTCATATCTTCGAGAATTATTGCCCAGTGTGTAGGGCCTATTAGACGTATACCCAGAATAAGCATGTGTGGGCTACATGCAGAAGCAGCCGCTATTTACCCTGCATGCAAACTGTATTTGAACCCCTAGCAGCGCAGTGTAGTTTGTATAGGTGCAAAGTTACTTCTTTTTTGCTTTACTCCCACCTCAGAATCCAGCCCAATATAAAAAACACTGCCCCTCATGATGACAGCAATACCCCACCACACATACTACATTATTACTCTCCACCATATGTAATACAAACATATCTCACACACACATTACCCCACTACCACAACCACACGTACTGCCATCTGTTGACTACTGGCGTATGTCTACAGCAAGAAGGGTCTCTTCCCTGGAGAATGCACATTTGAGGAGCCAGCCCCTTGTATACTGAAGGGTGGGTGAGGGCTCTGACTGAGAGGGGGTGCCGGAGGGAAACCTAAGAGAAGTAGTTATATGGCTATCGCAGGTTGATGGTTCTAAACCATTGTCAGAAAACCATCGATAGTTTAGCCATCGATAGCCGAGTGCTAGCAATGGGCTGGCCTCGGCCATTAGCCTGACCTCACCGATGTTTTCTCAACATCAAGCGATCACATTGATGGTGTGGTATCAGTGCAGCACCATTGATGGCAAAAAAACATTTGTGATTGGTCATAGACCATCGATGGTTGAAATGTGAGAAACAGTAGAGGAGGTGAGGGGAGCAGAAAGGGAGAGAGTGCTGAGGAGTGGGACACTCATGAATTCCACAAGTTCTGTGGCTGGCTGACGTCAAGCCTGCATCTCACCTGGTTGTAATCAACCCCAGAACCTGAGTAATTCATGAGTGTTCCATTTTAAGGGATAGTGTGGTAAGCCTGTGGACCTGTGGTCACTCTTACAATACAATACATGGTGTCATAGTTGCTGTGGAAGGCAGCCAGTGTTTCTCCAGCTGTTGAGGAGCTTCAAGTTCCAGCATGTCTTGACAGCCTCACCCACAACAGGCACCCATAGCCTTTTGCAACATTCTCTAGTCCAGAGGCTCCAAAACGTGGTCCTCAAGGCACCCTAATGGTCCAGGTTATAAAGCTACTCATGGCTCAGCACAGACGGAAAACTCTAATTGACTGAGGTACTAATTAAGTCACCTGTGGCCAAGCATGAAAAACTTTAAACCTGGACCATTATAGGGTGCCTTGATGACCGTGTTTGGGAACCTCTACCCTAGTCCGTTCCTCACACAGCTCCGTAGAAATGGGCTTACAGCAGAGTTGGCAATATGCCCATTTCAATAGCGAATCTCGCATGTAATCACAGAGCGCACGCTAATACAAGAAGGCAGATTTAAAAGCTTCTACACATACGTACGGAGATGAGGAACCGGAGGGATGGGGCGTTCTCATGTAGGATAGATGAGGAACCGGAGGGATGGGGCGTTCTCATGTAGGATAGATGAAGAACCGGAGGGATGGGGCGTTCTCATGTAGGATAGGTTCAGGAAGGGCACATTCACATGAATGCGGCACATGCAGACTACGTCAGCACATATACACGCCAGGAGGCGGACCTGTGGCACCCAGCTTCTACTGTAGGTACAAGCTGATAATGAGGCTCATATGCTATTGGGCGCATCTCCAGATGGGCACCACTCAGCGCGTGCCGGCCTATGCCAGCTGCGACGGCACTTGTGGGGCACCACAAACTACTCACTACCTTTAAATGCAGCTTTTTATACGACATAAAGTGAGATACTTGTTAGATTTCATTTTACAGAACATAGGAAAAAATATTTTTCGAGTTTAAAATAAAACATCTGATCCCACGTTGTCACCACCGCCTGACGCCAGCTGCTCAGCGCGTAAGGAATGCACAAGCTCAACGCTGAGAGATTCGGGAACGTTCTCATGAAGTGCGGGCATCAGCAGAGCGCACTCAGTGACCCGCTCATCTTCTCAGCGAGTCTCCCCACGGATCGGACGCAGGCCGCGCTCATGTTTCAGCCAACGCAAACCTTTCATCTCAGCTTAGCAGAAGATCTACGGCAGACAGGGACACGGGCACCAGTTTATCACAGGGCGAAGAGCCATATGCTGGCACGCAAGGGGCGCTCGCCAGCACTGGGGCTCCTTACCACGTTACCCTATACACGAAAGGTGCTGCTGCCCTCGCAGAGGGTAGACTGTATCTCAGGATGGTGGTAATAGTGCCAAGCTATGAAATATCCTTTATTCTGACTATAAATCATTTAAAAGAATAACATTTCTGTTTATAAATGTATCTTATTTTTTTAAATAAATATTATTTGTGGCTCATTATGGGCTTATTTATCATTTAATATTTGCAGGATATCCCCCGAACCACTCAGGGTTTGCAGGTATGACCCATACCTGCAAATATCAAGAATCTATGGGGGTCATTCCGAGTTGATCGCTCGCTGGCTAGTTTTAGCAGCCGTGCAAACGCTATGTCGCCGCCCACTGGGAGTGTATTTTAGCTTAGCAGAAGTGCGAATGCATGTGCAGCCGAGCTCTGCAAAAACAGTTTGTGCAGTTTCAGAGTAGCTCTGAACCTACTCAGCGCTTGCGATTACTTCAGCCTATTCGTGTCCGGATTTGACGTCATACACCCGCCCAGCCACGCCTGCTTTTTTCTCAGACACGCCTGCGTTTTTTCAGACACGCCTGCGTTTTTGCAAACCTTCCCTGAAAACGGTCAGTTGACACCCAGAAACGCCCCCTTCCTGTCAATCTTCTTGTGGCCGTCAGTGCGACTGAAAACTTCGCTAGAACCTGTGCTAAACAACAAATGACTTTGTACCCGTACGTCACGCGTGCGCATTACAGAGCATACGCACGCGCAGAAATGCCAATTTTTTGCCTGATCGCTGCGCTGCGAACAACGCCAGCTAGCGATCAACTCGGAATAACCCCCTATAAGCGGCCACTCTGCTTGCAGCTCTCATCAGTGACTGCACCCCGGCAAGACCTTGTTACTAAATTTGCGCCAAAATATAAATTTTCACCTTAAGAATTTAGGTGTAAATTATTTCTCAAATCTGGATTGTGATAAGTCTACCCCTATATCGGCCAAGGAATCATTATTCATCAGAACCTTTTGGGTTGCATTCTCTCTGATGGGTAATTAATTACACACTATGGGGCTGATTCAGGTTGGATCGCAATAAGCAATAAGCGATCCAACCGCAAAAATGACAAAAAGGATGAGGGCACAGCACCCTTCCTGCGCATGCGGCCATATTTTCTGCTGAAAATGTCAACGCCTCTATCAATCAGGCAGAGGCGTTTGGGGGGTTGGCAATGCTCCGTATCCTAGGTGGAGACGGAGCGTTGCGTGGGTGGAGGCGGGGAAACGGGGGCGTGTCATCAAAACGGGGGGCATGATTGCGGCGGTTGCGTGACGAAAGATGGCGGTGGCCTCCTGCGGGCAGCACCGGCAGGAGGCAACCCTAATTTCTGCTATCAAGCAAAAATTGCCGTGCGATCGCATTTTCTGCTTGATCAAGGGGGGGGGGGGGGGGGGAACGGTCAGCATCCTGGGTGGCCTTGCCCTGCGATGGGCGGCCCCCCCAGCATGCCATCACAAGGGCTGCAAATTCTGCTACTTAGCAGAATTTGCAATCCTTACTGAATCGGGCCCTATGTACAGTAGGTTAGGAGTAAATCTGTGGATCATTCACCATTAGAGCGGATAATATGCAAATCACCATCTAGCATTCTAATCACCTTACTGGGCGGAGCTCTTCCTCTCTAGCTCCGCCTCCTTCAGAGGACGGACTGAGAGACCGAAAAACTGCCCTGCCAGGAAAAAGCAGATAGTCTCAATGAATAGGAAAAGGGATTTTCCATTCTTCTATACAGTTAGTAAAATCACCACTATCCCTAAGACAGGTTCTCTTAAGTTTTCAATCCTTTGATGACCTCTCCCTGTGCAAACAAAGGATCGGTATTTGCGCAGTGCGGCGCTGATTGTGCGCAATGGGCTAACTGCAGCGCTGATATCAATGATCCGACATATTTATTCCTCAAGGTGACTTATTTCCATGCTGCGGTGTCACACACTTCATTGCACTTGTATGTTACAGCTGACAGGGGGGAAATGTCAGCTGTACACAATGCAGAGGTTTCACTGCGGCACACAGCAGAAATCACCCAGCATGCACCATTCCTCGCCCGGTAGGTGGTGGAATTGGACCAACCGCCTGACGTGACTTTGGCTCATGAATGCAGGAGCGCTGTGTTGTATTACAGAGACATAGGATTTGTAGTATCAGCCCGTGTAATACACAAGCGCAGTGCTCCTGCATACATACACCTAAAGGTAAAGGCACCGGAATCCAGAATGCCTGCAAGGGTTTTATTTTTTGTATTTTTTTTTTTGTGGGGGGGGGGGGATATATTCCTCATATCCCCCCAGTTCCCAAAAAAGTGGTTTACTCTTCTCTTGAGTGAAGTGAGCAAACCGAGGATTTAACTATGCAAATTGCACTGGATTGTGTTATTGTGGCCCCGCCCCCTGCTGTAAAGTGCCGCGAGTCAGGGTTCTGGCAGCAAACACATTTCCCCCTGCCTCTTACAACATCATTGTGTCCCACCACACATCATCTCCACGTGCCAGCGAGACGGCTCTTCATACAGTGTGGACGGGACCCAGGTTGGATGACTGCATTGTAATCCGGGCTGTCCGGAGTCCAATCCAGGTCACTACTTGGGTGGTTGTGTCTATGTTACCTTCGTTCTCAGGACCTGGAAGTGACAAAACGAGAGGGCAGGAGAGAACTTCCGCCCTTACAGCTCCTAAATGTTTTCTTTGTTCCCTGTTCGTTTGGGGTAATTTTATTTTCTATGCAGCATTGGACCCTCGCGGGCTCGCTTCGCTTACCACGCGTTGGGCCCGGTGTCTCGCTCCGTTGCGCTCCCCACACTTTTCTATTCCAAATACATTGTGACATGGACCCAGGGGGTTATGGGAAAGGTCCTCTCCACAAAGAGAAACTAAACGCTATCTTACTTGGGTTGGATTTCCAGGTCACTGGACCCAGGTTTTTGTTTCAGGGACCCTTTCACACCGAGCCACGACCTGGGTTATCCTGGCAATAACCCTGGTGGAAGTAGCAGTGTGAAAGGGGTTACATACAAAATTACAGGAATATAAATCTGGTACAAAAGATTAATATGAAGATAAACACAACTGTCTGACAATCAGCAGTGACAGAGCGGGGTTATTCAGGTTTGTTAGTAAACCAAAAAAGTTAGCAATTGGTCAAAACCATGTGCACTGCAGGTGGGGCAGATGTAACATGTGCAGAGAGAGTTAGATTTGGGGGGTTATTTTGTTTCTGTGCAGGGTAAATACTGGCTGCTTTATTTTTACACTGCAATTTAGATTTCAGTTTGAACACACCCCACCCAAATCTAACTCTCTCTGCACATGTTACATCTGCCCCACCTGCATCGCACATGGGCCCTCATTCCGAGTTGATCGGTCGCAAGGCGAATTTAGCAGAGTTACACACGCTAAGCCGCCGCCTACTGGGAGTGTATCTTAGCATCTTAAAATTGCGACCGATGTATTCGCAATATTGCGCTCACAAACTACTTAGCAGTTTTAGAGTAGCTCCAGACTTACTCTGCCTGTGCGATCAGTTCAGTGCTTGTCGTTCCTGGTTTGACGTCACAAACACACCCAGCGTTCGCCCAACCACTCCCCCGTTTCTCCGGCCACTCCTGCGTTTTTTCCGGAAACGGTAGCGTTTTCAGCCACACTCCCATAAAACGGCCTGTTTCCGCCCAGTAACACCCATTTCCTGTCAATCACATTACGATCGCCGGAGCGATGAAAAAGCCGTGACTAAAAATACTATCTTCATAGCAAAGATACTTGGCGCAGTCGCAGTGCGAATATTGCGCATGCGCACTAAGCGGAATTTCACTGCGATGCGATGAAAAATACCGAGCGAACGACTCGGAATGAGGGCCATGGTTTTTCCCGATTGCTAACTTTTTTGGTTTGCTAGCAAACCTGAATAAGGTCCATTGGCCCTCATTCAGAGTTGATAGCTCGCTAGGTACTTTAAGCAGCCGTGCAAACGCATAGTCGCCGCCCACGGGGGAGTGTATTTTCGCTTTGCAAGTGTGCGATCGCCTGTGCAGCCGAGCAGTGCAAAAACATTTTGTGCAGTTTCTGAGTAGCTCTGGACTTACTCAGCCCTTGTGAACACTTCAGTCTTTTTGGTCCCGAAGAAAGAAAGCAATTAGCATTAACTATGGTGATTGTAGGTTAAAGACAATGCGCTACACATAGGGGAAATGTGATTAATCCATCTCTTCCTCTCTAGAGAAAATAGAAGATGACAACAGCCCCGTCACAGGGATTTACTGCACCCTGTGCTGGCCACACCCCCTGAGCACATGGCATCATGCAAGGGGGTGGGGCTGTTCAGTAACGATGGCAGCAGCTCCGATACAGGGCTTTACTGCACCCTGTGCTGGCCACACCCCCTGAGCACATGGTGTCATGCGGTGTGGGCGGGGTTGCTCAGTGAAGGTGGAGCAGGAATGGAGATGTGTTACCATGTGCTGGATTCATAGCTGGTGACATAGGGCTGTGTGGAAACATGGCAATGTCGCAGCCGCCGGGGGTTGTATAGAGATGCCACTTGCGTACAAAGATGCAGCCATCGGGTGAACATTGACCATCCGAGTGACCCTAAGGTCGTGCAGTATGGCCACTGGAAGAATGACGCAGGAGCCATTGTAACTGCGCGCAGGATTGCAGCCATATGCTGAGACACTCTCCAGAAACGGTCACCACATGCCTGCGTTTTTTGCCGCCACTTCCCCATTACCTCCCCCAAACGGTCCCTGACCTTCAGTCACTTTGCGAATAAATCCTCACTGCGAGCACCGTCACATGACCATCGCGGTGCGACTTAGACGTAGGTGCGGGCCGCAGATAATCGCTCAATCGGCTCAACGATGAATCAGACCCAGAGTATTCACATAATGCCACGTTACATGGAGATCTTATGTGTAAATTGAATGTACTCGATAAGATTTTACATTTATTTAATTCTAGCTTCTGCCGAAGGTGATCCTAATGCTTAACAATATGCAGACGTGAATGTCATAAAGCAAATCTCGTTGAATTATGTTTTGTACAGGGAATTAGCATGTGTCAGAGTGATGCTGCTTCTCCTCAGACCAGGGCCGGATCTAGTGGGGGGGCGAAGGGGGCGACCGCCCCCCCCCCCCCCTAACACAGTCATAGCCACACCCACTTTTGAGCAGAAGAGAGCTCTCCGGGGAGAGCCTGAGGCAGAACGATGTGCTGCAGCTTATACCACAGCAGCATAGAGGAGCCAGGAGAGCAAGGGTAACAGAGCATTTGCCCCTCACTTGCTGGTGTGTGGGTACTAGTGTGGGAATGTGTCCTGTTTTACAGGACACATTCCAGCTGCAGCAGCCAGGGAGCCTATGTCCCCTGCGGGACAACGTCGCTGACAGCGCTGGGACAGCTTGTCTGTCCCCAGCGCCTGTCAGTGTGTGGCGGCGGGTGTCCGGTGCAGGGATTACCCTTTTCCCTGCACCGGACCAGAGGCTGCGGGTCGATTCAAACGTTGGCGCCCTCCGGGAGCCAATCGCGGCTCCCGGAGCGGCAGCCAATCAGAGAGGGACGCGGCGAGCCAATCATAGGCCCCGCCCCCGGCGTCTGACGTCAGACGCCGGGCGGGAGCCTGAAGAAAAGACCGCGCGCGGGGGCGCGAAGTCAGAAGAGGACGCCGGGCGGGAGCCGAAGACACCGCGCACGCTGAAGAGCGCGAAGAGGAAAGGAGCCGGGTCCTGGAGAGGAAGACGGCGGCCGCTGAAGAGGCCAGAAGACGTCCGGCTCCTGAAGGAAGATGTCCAGCGGCGGCTGGACGCGGAGCAGCGGAGGCGACGCCGCTGGCCAGGACGGGTCAGCGGCAGAAGAGGGCGCTGGAGATCCCTGGAGCAGATGAGGCCTCGGTGAGGCAACTTCACCCCCTCCCTTTTCCTCCCTCGACCACCAGGGACGGGCATTAGGCCTGGGGGCACAATTCAGGCACTAGGCCTGTTGCGCAGATAGGAGGTTGGGGGGGTCATCTTCATAGTCGGTGGTTTGGGCGTTAGGCCCAAGCCACCCCAACGGCGCCGTAGGCGGGCATTAGGCCCGAGGGGCAGATCAGGCAATAGGCCTGTGGGGCATTAGAGGGCGACCCTGGGCACAAGGCCCAGGTCACCAAAAGGGCGACAAGTTAGGCGGGCGCTAGGCCCGTGGGTGAAGTCAGGCCTCCGGCCTGTGTGCAGCTAGGGGGGCGCTAGGCCCAGTGAATAAGACCCCCGAGGTGAATAAAGGTGGCACTGGGCGCTAGGCCCAGGCCACCCTGAGGTATTCAGGTAGGCAGGCCTGAGGCCCACATAAGGGAAGGCACAGGAGGTGGTTAGGCCGTGCGGCGCCCACCCCCTTCCAGCGGTAGGTAGGGATTTAAAGGGACAGCACCGTGTGATCTTGTATTCCGATATTGTGATGTATGTTGTTACCGTGCAGGGCAAAGTGTCTGTGTTGTTTAAGTTTGTGCATAGTTGTGTTGCACCACTCACACGAGCTAGTTTGAGGGCTCTGTTTATGTAGCTAGTGTAGCGGACGCACACTAGGGTAGTTCTTGGCCCTGCACGGCTGTTTCTCTTTGCCTCCCTACAGGGACCTGTAAGTGGAGAAGATTGGAGTGCAAGACTTGTGACGGTGAGTAGCATCTGTGTGCGTTTGTCCCTTGTCTGTCCCCGAGCGCCGGAGTCGGGATTGCTCACGGACGTGAGAATCCCTTTCATCACACTACGTGCAAGAGCGCGAGTGTGTGAAATCTGGGTGGCTGAGGCTTTGTGCCAGTGATGACCTTTCACCCAACCGGTGAAGGTCGCGGTCACCCCTGGGTTATCCCCTTTTCCAGTGGAAGAAGGGTCGATACCCCCTTTAAGGTAAACTATTCTCTTCTCAGCTCGGTCGTCGGTCAGCTCCGAGAGGGAATCGCCGTGTCCGGATCCGATTGAAGATTGCCAGGTCCGTTGAAGGTTCCGGTACCTGAAGGTGAGAGAGAGCGGCGCCTGGTGAGTACCGAATCTACACCTGCACGGCAGCAGGCACCACCACACCGCAGCCGCACCTCTCACACTAGGGCTAATAAATACAATTACCCCATAGCACAGTCACATGTACATAGAACAATCACAAAGCTCTATCTCAGTCTCACTCAAAAAGTTCAGTCAGAATTGAGAGGAGGAGAAGTTAAGATTGCAGATGGGAGGAGTTGGGACTGTAGAGGGAGGAGTCAAGATTAAACAGTAAATCGCCCCCCTTCCTAAAGAAAAGTCTAGATCCGTCCCTGCCTCAGACACAGGCTGCAGTAATAGCAGTATGTACAGTGAACTGGCGTGTGTCAGAGTGATGCTGCTTCTCCTCAGACACCGGCTGCAGTGATAGCGGTATATACAGTGAACTGGCGTGTGTCAGAGTGATGCTGCTTCTCCTCAGACACTGGCTGCAGTGATAGCAGTATGTACAGTGAACTGGCGTGTGTCAGAGTGATGCTGCTTCTCCTCAGACACAAGCTGCAGTGATAGCAGTATGTACAGTGAACTGGCGTGTGTCAGAGTGATGCTGCTTCTCCTCAGACACTGGCTGCAGTGATAGCAGTATGTACAGTGAATTGGCGTGTGTCAGAGTGATGCTGCTTCTCCCCAGACACAGGCTGCAGTGATAGCGGTATATACAGTGAACTGGCGTGTGTCAGAGTGATGCTGCTTCTCCTCAGACACCGGCTGCAGTGATAGCAGTATGTACAGTGAACTGGCGTGTGTCAGAGTGATGCTGCTTCTCCTCAGACACCGGCTGCAGTGATAGCGGTCTGTACAGTGAATTGGCGTGTGTCAGAGTGATGCTGCTTCTCCTCAGACACAGGCTGCAGTGATAGCAGTATGTACAGTGAATTGGCGTGTGTCAGAGTGATGCTGCTTCTCCCCAGACACTGGCTGCAGTGATAGCAGTATGTACAGTGAATTGGCGTGTGTCAGAGTGATGCTGCTTCTCCTCAGACACAGGCTGCAGTGATAGCGGTCTGTACAGTGAATTGGCGTGTGTCAGAGTGATGCTGCTTCTCCTCAGACACTGGCTGCAGTGATAGCAGTATGTACAGTGAATTGGCGTGTGTCAGAGTGATGCTGCTTCTCCTCAGACACTGGCTGCAGTGATAGCAGTATGTACAGTGAACTGGCGTGTGTCAGAGTGACGCTGCTTCTCCTCAGACACAGGCTGCAGTGATAGCGGTCTGTACAGTGAACTGGCGTGTGTCAGAGTGATGCTGCTTCTCCTCAGACACAAGCTGCAGTGATAGCAGTATGTACAGTGAATTGGCGTGTGTCAGAGTGATGCTGCTTCTCCCCAGACACAGGCTGCAGTGATAGCGGTATATACAGTGAACTGGCGTGTGTCAGAGTGATGCTGCTTCTCCTCAGACACCGGCTGCAGTGATAGCAGTATGTACAGTGAACTGGCGTGTGTCAGAGTGACGCTGCTTCTCCTCAGACACAGGCTGCAGTGATAGCGGTATATACAGTGAACTGGCGTGTGTCAGAGTGATGCTGCTTCTCCTCAGACACCGGCTGCAGTGATAGCAGTATGTACAGTGAACTGGCGTGTGTCAGAGTGACGCTGCTTCTCCTCAGACACAGGCTGCAGTGATAGCAGTATGTACAGTGAACTGGCGTGTGTCAGAGTGATGCTGCTTCTCCTCAGACACAGGCTGCAGTGATAGCAGTATATACAGTGAACTGGCGTGTGTCAGAGTGATGCTGCTTCTCCTCAGACACCGGCTGCAGTGATAGCGGTATGTACAGTGAATTGGCGTGTGTCAGAGTGATGCTGCTTCTCCTCAGACACAGGCTGCAGTGATAGCAGTATGTACAGTGAACTGGCGTGTGTCAGAGTGATGCTGCTTCTCCTCAGACACAAGCTGCAGTGATAGCAGTATGTACAGTGAATTGGCGTGTGTCAGAGTGATGCTGCTTCTCCTCAGACACCGGCTGCAGTGATAGCGGTCTGTACAGTGAATTGGCGTGTGTCAGAGTGATGCTGCTTCTCCTCAGACACCGGCTGCAGTGATAGCGGTCTGTACAGTGAATTGGCGTGTGTCAGAGTGATGCTGCTTCTCCTCAGACACCGGCTGCAGTGATAGCAGTATGTACAGTGAACTGGCGTGTGTCAGAGTGATGCTGCTTCTCCTCAGACACCGGCTGCAGTGATAGCAGTATGTACAGTGAACTGGCGTGTGTCAGAGTGATGCTGCTTCTACTCAGACACCGGCTGCAGTGATAGCAGTATGTACAGTGAATTGGCGTGTGTCAGAGTGATGCTGCTTCTCCTCAGACACAGGCTGCAGTGATAGCAGTATGTACAGTGAATTGGCGTGTGTCAGAGTTATGCTGCTTCTCCTCAGAAATCGGCTGCAGTGATAGCGGTATGTACAGTGAACTGGCGTGTGTCAGAGTGACGCTGCTTCTCCTCAGACACCGGCTGCAGTGATAGCAGTATGTACAGTGAATTGGCGTGTGTCAGAGTGATGCTGCTTCTCCTCAGACACCGGCTGCAGTGATAGCAGTATGTACAGTGAATTGGCGTGTGTCAGAGTGATGCTGCTTCTCCTCAGACACCGGCTGCAGTGATAGCAGTATGTACAGTGAATTGGCGTGTGTCAGAGTGATGCTGCTTCTCCTCAGACACAGGCTGCAGTGATAGCGGTCTGTACAGTGAATTGGCGTGTGTCAGAGTGATGCTGCTTCTCCTCAGACACAGGCTGCAGTGATAGCAGTATATACAGTGAATTGGCGTGTGTCAGAGTGATGCTGCTTCTCCTCAGACACAGGCTGCAGTGATAGCGGTCTGTACAGTGAATTGGCGTGTGTCAGAGTGATGCTGCTTCTCCTCAGACACAGGCTGCAGTGATAGCAGTATATACAGTGAACTGGCGTGTGTCAGAGTGATGCTGCTTCTCCTCAGACACAGGCTGCAGTGATAGCGGTATGTACAGTGAATTGGCGTGTGTCAGAGTGATGCTGCTTCTCCTCAGACACCGGCTGCAGTGATAGCAGTATGTACAGTGAACTGGCGTGTGTCAGAGTGATGCTGCTTCTCCTCAGACACCGGCTGCAGCATACTTACCTACTTTCTGGCAGCTCTCTCCGGGAGAGAGCTGCCAGAACGGCTCAGTGGAGGGGCTGGGCTGGGCAATGTCGAGAGGAGGGGGCGGGGAGGAGGCGGAACGGGGCGGGAGGAGGAGGGGAGGAGGCGGAACGAGGGCGGGGTTACAGCGGTACACTTTTAAACCACGCCCCCCGCTCTGTAATGCCGCGATAACTGGCATTTTACAGCAGGGGGCGTGACTATGAAGACGCGATTCAACAAGAATCGTGTCATCTACTGTCCGGACCGCCCACTTTACTCTCAAAGTGGGTGGCCGGTCAGGGGGGAACTTGAAAAACCGGGAGACTTGTCTGCTCTTCTGTGGGGCCGGGAGGGTCACCCGATTTTCGGGAGCCTCCCGGACATTCCGGGAGAGTAGGCAAGTATGGGCTGCAGTGATAGCAGTATGTACAGTGAATTGGCGTGTTTCAGAGTGATGCTGCTTCTCCTCAGACACCGGCTGCAGTGATAGCGGTATGTACAGTGAATTGGCGTGTGTCAGAGTGATGCTGCTTCTCCTCAGACACAGGCTGCAGTGATAGCGGTCTGTACAGTGAATTGGCGTGTGTCAGAGTGATGCTGCTTCTCCTCAGACACAGGCTGCAGTGATAGCAGTATGTACAGTGAATTGGCGTGTGTCAGAGTGATGCTGCTTCTCCTCAGACACAGGCTGCAGTGATAGCGGTCTGTACAGTGAATTGGCGTGTGTCAGAGTGATGCTGCTTCTACTCAGACACCGGCTGCAGTGATAGCAGTATGTACAGTGAATTGGCGTGTGTCAGAGTGATGCTGCTTCTCCTCAGACACAGGCTGCAGTGATAGCAGTATGTACAGTGAATTGGCGTGTGTCAGAGTTATGCTGCTTCTCCTCAGAAATCGGCTGCAGTGATAGCGGTATGTACAGTGAACTGGCGTGTGTCAGAGTGACGCTGCTTCTCCTCAGACACCGGCTGCAGTGATAGCAGTATGTACAGTGAATTGGCGTGTGTCAGAGTGATGCTGCTTCTCCTCAGACACCGGCTGCAGTGATAGCAGTATGTACAGTGAATTGGCGTGTGTCAGAGTGATGCTGCTTCTCCTCAGACACCGGCTGCAGTGATAGCAGTATGTACAGTGAATTGGCGTGTGTCAGAGTGATGCTGCTTCTCCTCAGACACAGGCTGCAGTGATAGCGGTCTGTACAGTGAATTGGCGTGTGTCAGAGTGATGCTGCTTCTCCTCAGACACAGGCTGCAGTGATAGCAGTATATACAGTGAATTGGCGTGTGTCAGAGTGATGCTGCTTCTCCTCAGACACAGGCTGCAGTGATAGCGGTCTGTACAGTGAATTGGCGTGTGTCAGAGTGATGCTGCTTCTCCTCAGACACAGGCTGCAGTGATAGCAGTATATACAGTGAACTGGCGTGTGTCAGAGTGATGCTGCTTCTCCTCAGACACAGGCTGCAGTGATAGCGGTATGTACAGTGAATTGGCGTGTGTCAGAGTGATGCTGCTTCTCCTCAGACACCGGCTGCAGTGATAGCAGTATGTACAGTGAACTGGCGTGTGTCAGAGTGATGCTGCTTCTCCTCAGACACCGGCTGCAGCATACTTACCTACTTTCTGGCAGCTCTCTCCGGGAGAGAGCTGCCAGAACGGCTCAGTGGAGGGGCTGGGCTGGGCAATGTCGAGAGGAGGGGGCGGGGAGGAGGCGGAACGGGGCGGGAGGAGGAGGGGAGGAGGCGGAACGAGGGCGGGGTTACAGCGGTACACTTTTAAACCACGCCCCCCGCTCTGTAATGCCGCGATAACTGGCATTTTACAGCAGGGGGCGTGACTATGAAGACGCGATTCAACAAGAATCGTGTCATCTACTGTCCGGACCGCCCACTTTACTCTCAAAGTGGGTGGCCGGGCAGGGGGGAACTTGAAAAACCGGGAGACTTGTCTGCTCTTCCGTGGGGCCGGGAGGGTCACCCGATTTTCGGGAGCCTCCCGGACATTCCGGGAGAGTAGGCAAGTATGGGCTGCAGTGATAGCAGTATGTACAGTGAATTGGCGTGTGTCAGAGTGATGCTGCTTCTCCTCAGACACCGGCTGCAGTGATAGCGGTATGTACAGTAGGAGAGACTTCTGTGTGACTTTGGAAGTGATTGGTAAAATATAGTAGCACAGGAAACGTCATTATAAGGAAATCTATTTGCTTGGATAGATTCTTACAGCTACGTTATTTTGCTGAGATAAGGTATGAGTGGTAGTGAAGCCTAGGGATGGCCATTGAATATCGATTGCCAACAACCATCGATGGATAACTACCTCCACAATGTTTTTCTTCTTCTCCCTGGCGTTGGGACACAGAACCCATTTTTGACCCTTGATGCCCTGCCCCTAACTCTGATTGCGCCGCTGATAGAGCGGGGATGACCAGCGATGATTTCCCCTTCGGTTTATACCATCAATGGTGACCATCGGTGGTTAACCCATGATGGCCGTCTCTAGATAAACTACAATCACGGACATATGACTACTGATTGATCTTCCTGCTCATACGATCCTACGAAATAGACAAATAGATGAAAAAAGAAAAAGATAAAAAACGTTCTGCTGGTCTGCGTACAGTATCTCATTTTGGAGACGTTGCTCCTAGGCCAAGAACATCCGCACATTATTCACCCAGTAGTATATATTTCTGGCCAGTAGAACAAAGCAGGGCATGCAGAAAGGTGGTACTGGCAGCTGGCTCTCTGGTACTGGCAGATCCCACTCAGGAATTGGCAGCCATCATTCTGATCCTGGCAGCTCCCTCTGACTCTGAAAGCTCTATCTAGTAAACTGACAGCTCTCACTGTTAGCCTGGCAGCTTTCTCTACTGGATTGTCAGTGCTTGGCGTAACTTCCAGTCCCTTTACAGTACAATGGCGCCATTCCTTATTGCTTCACAACTCAATAGTCTTTTCCTCCTGTCCTTCCCCAGCAACTGGTGGTAGGAAAGGTGTTTGTGGCTACTGCAAGGCAGAAGCATTAATATTCGCCGTTGTCATTTTAATGCAGCTCCTGGTTCCGGGGCCGTAACTAGGTGCGTGCCAATGGTGCCTTGCCCACACTGAAGGCGCACCATCTGGCAGCACACCCCGCACGTGCGGCGTTTTATGTAATGAGGGAGTGTTGAAATGTCCGCTGTCCGCTGATGCCTATCTTCAGCCGCCGCCTCTGTCAGGGACGGGGAGCGGTGGTGCAGGCACCTAGTGTTCCGCCTGTCAGCCCCGCCGGCGTCTCTGTTTCAGGCGCCTGCTCCCGTATATGAGCCGCTGCTGTCTGTAGTGATGCCGCCAGGGAGACCCTGCGCCTCAGCGCTGTAGGGGGTTAGTGAGCGCCTGGACTGTATATGAGTGTCTGCAGCTGATCCTGGATGCCGCAGCACTGTAACAGGTAGACACACACGCACACACGTAAAAAAGGGGACTCTGCTGCCTTATGTGTAAAAAGGGGAACCCTGCCTGCCTTATGTGTAAAAAGGGGGACTCTGCTGCTGTAATTTGAAGAAAGGGGGACTCTACCTGCCGTACTGTGTAAAAAAGGGGACTCTACCTGCCGTACTGTGTAAAAAGGGGACTCTACCTGCCTTACTGTGTAAAAAGGGGACTCTACCTGCCGTACTGTGTAAAAAGAGGACTCTAGCTGCCGTACTGCGTGAAATGGGACTTTACCTGCCATACTGTGTAAAAGGGAGCTATGTGGCCATGCCCCTTCCCCATGATGAAGCCACACCCTTATATTTTTGGCCCCGTTTTATATTTGGTGGGGGGGGGGGGGGGGCGATGCTGTTTCTTGCACACAGCGCTAAAATGTCTAGTTACGGCACTGCCTGGTTGGGCGGCACAGCTGGAGTGAGGCGAGACTGCGGAGAACGGAAACTCAAAGCTGGCAGCCGTGGCTCTCTTCTGACAGCTGTACTGATAACAACGGCCATTTCTAAACGAGATTACCATCCAAGTGGTGTAGAGCAATGGCCGTGACTACATCTTAAGTGGACGGATACCTGTGCTTCACCTTCACATGCGCCAAACCCCTCCGTAGTGGCGTGTTGTAATGCCCCTTGCTCCTCTTGGTTCCTCTGGCTTGCCGAGAGTTGTAGTTTTCAGTGCCTGAAGAAGCCATTGACTGCGCCCAGTCAGCAGCCCCTCCGCCTCTAGCTCAGGGGCTGCTCTAGAGAAGCTAACAATCTAATTTCCCTCCGTCAGGTATACACTAACATACTGTATATACTCTGAGTCTGGCTAATTTTTGTGAGAAGCCACTCAACGTAGCTGGATGTTTTTGGACTGTGGGTATAAAACAGGGAACCCCGAAGGAGGTTTTGTTTTGGGGAGAACATTAAAAATTAAACACAGGTAACACCATGATTGAAAATCAAACCACATCCTCTAACGGGGTGTAGTCACTATCTGGGTGGTCAGCATACCGACGCCGGGATCCCGGTCGCCACAATGTCGGCAGGCAGCAATGCTGATCACTGTGCCACCGTGTATTATGCTGTCTGGTGGATATAGAGGACCAGTGTGGAAACTGGAGTATATTACGAAGTGGGAGACATTAATGCAATTTGGCACTGTGACGGTGAATACATTCCTACAGTATCTTCAAACAAAAGAAGGAAATACAAGATGGCCGATTACAAGGAGGTTGCCTGACTTGCCAGTAAGTGTGGGCACAGGCCGCCGCTCCACTCTAAACACTCCTTTGTCAAGTGGAATTCTGCAGAAATGGAGAAATATTTGGAGAAGGTAGTCAAATACTTTACTCCGTAGGCTGCTCAGAAATTCTACTCAGCTGGAAGGTGATGTCAAAATTCCAAAAATTCTAGAAACTCAGATTTCTTGTTCTTTCCCAGGTACGATCGATGCAAGAACTGAGAAACTCAGGGAACGGTCTGGACGCTATTGGCCGAGGAGTAGAACCTGTCAGGTTGTAGATTACTCGGTGTACCAGGCAGGCTCCTGCTGTGTCGGTGTCACCGATAAGGACATTGCATTTCTACAGATGAAATGTCAGTGAAATACTTTGGAGTGTGGGCTGGTGAATTCTCTCTTTGTAACGGGAAAGAGAATAATTTTCGGAGCTGGTACGCATAGATATCATGGCCTCGCAAATGTGGATAAGATTTAGGGATGCATCCTAAAAAAGAATTGCATTTATATTCTGATGTGTACTCGAGTATTGCTTGGAAAGTGTGAATGTTATAGGTTTGAAACTGATTCAGACAGGCACATGAAAAAAAAATGAGGTCAAGCCATCAAATGCAAATTTGTCAACTTAACCCTGGGCGCAGCCTTTGGCCACTGAGTATACTTATATGAGGGGGGCTAAGCTTACTCAGAATGACCGCACGCCAACAAAATGGGGGTGACATGCAACCATTTTGTAGCACAGTCCCCATCGCTGCCCACCGCTCCACCCCCCAAGCGGCTGCGACCTGACAATCACGCTGCGTGTGACTGGGGGTACTGTGAGCGACAAAGCAGGACCTGTTCTGCACATATGCAGAATGGGTTTTGGGCATACGCAGTCCAGTCGCCATCGAAGTACGCGAACCAAACTGCTAGATTTACTAAAACTTCATTATCCAGTACAGTCTAGAAAATGAATTTGATTGGTTGCTAGGGGCAACATCTCTTTTCTTTTTTAGAGGTTTTAGTAAAGGAACCCCTGAGTAACAGAGCGTAATCCTCAGTGTTTAACTGTTCATTATTCAATGAGACGGCCATTTTGTGGGACTAATTTCCCTCATAGGGAAAGTGCTTCTCCTATGCATCTATTATCCGAGGCACGGCCATCTTGTTGGATTGCTTCCCAGCGATAGCATCAACCGATTGGTGACAATAGTGAGATTAGATTATTTCATTCACAGAAGGATCACTTGACTAATTGGTGTGTGACTGACCTCCTGTCAGAGACACGGCCATTTTGTGACAAGGATAATTTCCCGGTGAGGAAGATTCCTCTTTGCTCGGTCTATCCGGTGTCTTTTACAGATCATTAGAGCTCTATAACAAAGCAATTTCTATTACAGGCCTAATAATCTCTGCGAGGAGATCAATTACCCAGGACCTTGAGTCTCGTACGGCACAGTTTGTCTCTATTTTAATTGCTTGCACTTATTATGAGAAACGTACATTATTCGCCAGAAATAGCAGAGTGCTTTGGAGAGCAATGAAAACACATTGCTAAAATGAGAATATAATTTAGCAGATTAAATATGCACATATCCGTATAGCAATGATTATGCGATAAAACAGTCGGAGATGTCGGCTCTCCGAGCTTTATCTGTTGTCGCAGCGGCGTTAGTGATTGCGTTGCATGATGCCACCTCTGAGTAACTGCTTTCACTTCCAAACGTCTTGTGCCGCCAATATCACAGCGGGTTCCACGGTGTGGCGACAATGCTGAAGTCTTCTCCAATAGCCAGATGTCTCCTTCGTCTTCTCATTCTTGAAATAGAGTTAGGATTTGGGTTTACTCATAAGCAACCTATCCACATCTCAATTAGCAGATTCATTATTACACTCAACTGGAAACTCATATGGGGCGCCGGTGGGCACCAAAGTGGGTGGTACTGGCTACAGAGCGGTAAATCATTAGATTTTCCTATGTGGCCTGGTGGTCGTTAGTCACATTCCTGCTGCTTCCTACCGGTGACGATGGCCACTAAAGATTCCTAAACATGTCAACAACAGGCATACTTACCTACTGTTCCCCATATTACTACATCAGGGATACTTACCTACTCTCCCCCGTATTACTACATCAGGCATACTTACCTACTTTCCCCCATATTACTACATCAGGCATACTTACCTACTCTCTCCCATATTACTACATCAGGCATACTCACCTACTGTCCCCCATATTACTACATCAGGGATACTTACCTACTCTCCCCCATATTACTACATCAGGCATACTCACCTACTCTCTCCCATATTACTACATCAGGCATACTTACCTACTGTTCCCCATATTACTATATCAGGGATACTTACCTACTCTCTCCCATATTACTACATCAGGCATACTTACCTACTGTTCCCCATATTACTACATCAGGGATACTTACCTACTCTCCCCCGTATTACTACATCAGGGATACTTGCCTACTTTCCCCCATATTACTACATCAGGCATACTTACCTACTCTCCCCCGTATTACTATATCAGGCATACTTACCTATTCTCCCCCATATTACTACATCAGGCATACTTACCTACTCTCCCCCGTATTACAACATCAGGTATACTTACCTACTCTCCCCAATATTACTACATCAGGGATACTTACCGATTCTCCCCCATATTACTACATCAGGCATACTTACCGATTCTCCCCCATATTACTACATCAGGCATACTTACCTACTCTCCCCCATATTACTACATTAGGCATACTTACCTGCTCTCCAAGAAGGTGGACCTGCCGCCCTAAAAGCGTGAATTCAGCTATACAGACAGTGCTAATACCAATGTAGTACATCTCGGATTCTGCCAATGTATGGAAACGTTCACCTATATATTAATAGTAGCATCTTTATATAATGCCTACTGTAGATTTAGCTGCCCGTCATGTGCTATGCCTGTGTTGTTCTAGAAGCTGACCTGATTACTAATGGCTGTCGCCCTCAGTGCGAGCCCCGTCCTCCCTCCTGCGCAGGACGCCAGCAAGCAGGAATGCTGACTGATTGAATTCCCACTTCTCAGTCCAATGAACGGCCTAAGGTTCCCAGGGCTTATCAAGTAATAGAATAAGTACAAAGGCTGCGCTGAGTATCACAATGAGACATGCAGCCCTGCCAATATGCTATCTGTTGAATATGTAAGGTGAGGTTCTCTAGGACACAGGGGACAATAATGACATTTTTTCTTATGGCAAATAAAACTTTCCACAGCCTTTAGGTTTGGAAGTTGATTTATCCCTAGGCAACCTGTTGTGGAACTACAAGTCCCATCATGACATGTCATCTCGCTCCTGCTGGGGTGGGGGGACACACAAACGAGTACACAGTTTAAAGGCAGTCATTCACTATGTGTAACAATACACCCTCCATCTTCCCCCAAGTTAGGCATGGCAATCAATTATCAATGGTTTGCAACTATCAATGGATGACGGAAACGCTGCGCTGATGGCGATTGTGTAAACCATCGATAATTTGGCATCTATGGTGCCCGGCCATCAATGTAAACCACCGATGGCCCTATGACTATCCTTCCCCAAGTCAAAACCAAAATCTCCAGGTTACAAGTTATCATCTATCCGTGGATTGGTTCATTCATATAGAGGGGTGGGGCCGGTGATGTCCCAGCAACTCAAACCACTGTAGTCTCCTCTTTTTGACCTGTATCAGATCCCATTACACCGGGTCCTATTTGCACATCTGCGGCAACTAGGATTTTTTATCACTTACAAGAGGAGTGCAATAAGAGTCTATGCAAATCTGCATGCGCTCAAACCACTTGGTGAAGCAGCTGGACCAGTCGAAGCGGATATGTCTTCTACATGCTGGGTGAAGGTCTCCACTGCAGCCACCGGTGACTAAGAACGAATCCCACAAAGAAGTCGCAGAGGGCCAGGTCTGGACTGTACGGTGGATGATCAAGCTCCTAGATGCTTTCATGTGCCAGAAAATCCACCACTTTCCTGGACTTGTGGGCTAGTGCATTGTCATGAAGGAGAAAGGAACCACGAGCGCGAGTTCTTGGACGGCACCTGAAAATGGGTTCTAACACATGCGGCAGGCCCTATTTGGCGCACCAGTGCCCAGAGACAGTGCGCTGCTGCATAAGTGGTACGGTAGCTTCATGACCAGTCTTGGCCACAAAAGCAGCCACCATCTGCTTGGTCACCCTGCGCTCACGTCGGAACTGTGGCGGCACGCCTCCAATTGGGGTCAACTGGGCCAACTGTTGTTTGGTCTCGGGTCAAAACTTTAGATCCTGGATTCATTACAACTGATGATGTCTCAGAGTTTGAGTGACCGCCATCGTACCTGTCCAGCATGTTGCGACACCAAGTCACTTCAGCCTCTGTCTGCTCTTGGGTCAGCGTGCAAAAACCTTGTTCAGACCAAGCTTTTCATGAAGTATCAAGCAGGTGGATCCTGATGAGATGCCTATCTCCTCTAAGTGGGCCAAGATCATCATGGCTTCCACGTCAAGCTTGACCTGCACGGCAGCAACATTGTCCTCAGTGCTCCTCATCTCCAGGGACCATCTCCCACAAAGAAATTCTGCAAACCAGTCAAACACAGTGGTTTGGGATGGTGCTTTTTCCCAAAAGCAGCTCAGAGTCGGCCAAAACTCTCCTTCTGTCGTAGACCACTCTTGTTGACGTAGAAGATCATGTCTGTCCAGTGGCCTCTGCCTTGCTCCATACCGAGTTAGTGACAGAAGGGAATATGCTGACTTCCCCAGTGTGCAGTGCTGCTTATGTACGGTTCTGAGCCCTGACATGTCACAAGAACTTTAGTCAGAGATTACAGTTCACAAGACAGTCATATTGTGTCTACTTCACCTATGCACTGCACATCCAGAAACATATTGCACACCCTTCGTACGCTGCAATCTATAAGAAATATATAACGATACTCACTGAGACTTGTTCAATAGACTTCGCCATTCAAAGTCATGGGAACGCTATATTATTATTTGAACACCGAAGCATGGGCATTGACAGAGGCTGAACCCATAACATCTAATAGTCCACGTTCAAAGCACAGAGGTTTAGTGACCCCGTGTTTGGAAAAGTGATTAACATCCCCTTGCTGATAACAGAGAACAAAAGCTTGCTTTCAGATACACGGCAAATTGCGAAACTTTCACACCTGCAAGAAAAAAAAAGTTTCAGTGAGAAAAACAAACAGTGCTGAATAATTGTGAGTAGATTGTTTGGATTTGGGCTTCGCTGTGTTCCCGCCGACGTGTACAGCCTTGTCTGCAGGCGACAGAGAGACACATGGCTGTGCGTCCTGGATAAAAGAAAAGACCTTAAATGCTCTCCGGTCTTTCACATGGTGAGAGTATTTAAAGTGGACGCCAGACACTAAATCCAGCGTAGACAGCAGACACCTGAAATGTTGGGATAGTAATGGCGGATGGACGCCTAACAACATCATAGTGACCCCACGGATCCCAAGTGATCTACACTAGATGCACAAATGGCTTCTACATAGTACATAACTGAGGCCGAGGTGTTGCACCTTTATTTCTATAAATCGGGGAGAGGGGTGTGATACAGGTTACCTGCAGTCACATGACCAACAGCGGCATCCCGTCCACGAGAAAGCCAACAGGGGACGGGGTCATTATTTTACCCCTCCCCTGTCCCCTTCCCTAACCTGCCTGTGGTGGCTGCTAGGACTAAGACTAAGACACAGGGGGGTGGCGGCTAGGACAAAGAGTCAGGGGTGGCGGCTATGGCTAACCCCTCCTCCTCTAGTGCCTATCCCCAACCCCTGTCCTGGGCCCTAACCCCCACGCTGACCCTGATACTTACCTTTGTGATGCCGGCGGTTGGTGTTCTGGCAACGGGATTCTGAGTGGTGTCTGGATTCCAGCGTCGGTAACATGACCGTTATTTTTCCATACCATGTTAGTTGCGCACAGAAAAATAGGGCCCATCGTTGGCTATGAGGGCCAAGTCTGCCAGGGCCTACCAGGGTGATCAGGCCAGAATGCCCAGCCCACTCTATACAGCTACACTGCGAGTGTCAGCGGAACATCCAGCGCATGGTGCTTAGTGTGCGGCCATCCTTACGCACGCGGGACTCATTCTGAGAGACATAGGGGGTGATTCAGATCTGATTGCTGGGCTGCTAATTTTGCTGTCCTGCGATCAGATAGTCGCCGCCTCCAGGGGGAGTGTAAATTCACTGAGCAAGTGTGCGATTCTATGTGTACGCCGAGCTGCGCAAATCCACTTCGCAATCACCTTGAAAACACCTGGGAGATCAGATTTTTTGCACCATCCCATCGCTGACCGGCGATGCCTGTTGTTGTTGTTCTGACGCGCGTGCGCATTGCGGTGCATACGCATGCGCAGTTAGGACCTGACCACCTGCTGTGCGAAAACACACAACAGCGTTCAGATCTGAATTACCCCCATAATCTGGCCGCACTCCTTCTGTTTTACAGACTGGAAAAGGTGCAATCATTCCAACCCATCCACCCAGTGTGCCCCGACTGCTGTGTTTATGGCGATTGACGATAGATGAAAAAATATATCTTAGGTTTATTAGTCCTTAAAACAAATGTTTTTATCTCCTAAAATGATTCACATATGCTGTGCAGTGCATGGAGGAATCAGCATAACTGATATGTAAATAGCCTGATAATAAATCCGAGCGAGTGGGAAGAATCTGCGCAGGGACTGATTTCAGGAATGTTTAATGAGTTTTCAGCAGGAAAAATCCTACACAGGCATCTTTATGTTGAGACATGACTGTGTAATAAACATGTCACCAACGTCACAGAGAGCCTGCTTTTTATGGATGGGGGGGGGGGGGGGGGGCAGGGGGTCCTGGTCCCTTAGGATTGAGCTTCAGTCCTTTTATGGAGGAACAGCACACACAACAGTGAGATGTTTGGTACAGTCTTTCAAGTCCTTGTGTTTTTTTAAAGTGCAGTGCATACTGTGGGACCAAAATTTGCAGTACTGCAGTTACTGTGATGTCGCTCACATGTCCAAACTGTTTTAATTGGGGAATTGAGGCAACAGGACTGTAACTAGGAATGTGCAAGTGGTGCCACCTTCTGGGGCACAGGGCTTTCTGGGCTGGCATCTGTACTTGGCATGCAGGGTCCCCGAAGCAGCCTAAAAAGAAGCTCCGGATGCTCAGCTGTCACTGGCTCCTAGTGACTGGATAGGCCGCACTCTCAGTGATGTCACTGGCTCCTAGTGACTGGATAGGCCGCACTCTCAGTGATGTCACTAGCTCCTAGTGACTGGATAGGCCGCACTCTCAGTGATGTCACTAGCTCCTAGTGACTGGATAGGCTGCACTCTCAGTGATGTCACTGGCTCCTAGTGACTGGATAGACTGCACTCACAGTGATGTCACCGGCTCCTAGTGACTGGATAGACTGCACTCTCATTGATATCACTGGCTCCTAGTGACTGGATAGGCTGCACTCTCAGTGATGTCACCGGCTCCTAGTGACTGGATAGGCTGCACTCTCAGTGATGTCACTGGCTCCTAGTGACTGGATAGGCTGCACTCTCAGTGATGTCACTCGCTCCTAGTGACTGGATAGGCTGCACTCTCAGTGATATCACTGGCTCCTAGTGACTGGATAGACTGCACTCACAGTGATGCCACCGGCTCCTAGTGACTGAATAGACTGCACTCTCAGTGATATCACTGGCTCCCAGTGACTGGATAGACCACTCTCAGTGATGTCACCCGCTCCTAGTGACTGGATAGACTGCACTCACAGTGATGTCACTGGCTCCTAGTGGCTGGATAGGCTGCACTCTCAGTGATGTCACTAGCTCCTAGTGACTGGATAGACCACTCTCAGTGATGTCACCGGCTCCTAGTGACTGGATATGCTGCACTCACAGTGATGTCACTGGCTCCTAGTGGCTGGATAGGCTGCACTCTCAGTGATGTCACTAGCTCCTAGTGACTGGATAGGCTGCACTCTTAGTGATGTCACTGGCTCCTAGTGACTGGATATGCTGCACTCTTAGTGATGTCACTAGCTCCTAGTGACTGGATAGGCTGCACTCTCAGTGATGTCACTGGCTCCTAATGACTGGATAGGCCGCACTCTCTGATGTCACTGGCTCCTAGTGACTGGATAGGCTGCACTCTCAGTGATGTCACTGGCTCCTAGTGACTGGATAGGCTGCACTCTCAGTGATGTCACTGGCTCCTAGTGACTGGATAGGCTGCACTCTCAGTGATATCACTGGCTCCTAGTGGCTGGATAGGCTGCACTCTCAGTGATATCACTGGCTCCTAGTGACTGGATAGGCTGCACTCTCAGTGATGTCACCGGCTCCTAGTGACTGGATAGGCTGCACTCTCAGTGATGTCACCGGCTCCTAGTGGCTGGATAGACTGCACTCTCAGTGATGTCACTGGCTCCTAGTGACTGGATAGGCTGCACTCTCAGTGATGTCACTGGCTCCTAGTGACTGGATAGGCTGCACTCTCAGTGATGTCACTGGCTCCTAGTGACTGGATAGGCTGCACTCTCAGTGATGTCACTGGCTCCTAATGACTGGATAGGCCACACTCTCTGATGTCACTGGCTCCGAGTGACTGGATAGGCCGCACTCTCAGTGATGTCACTGGCTCCTAGTGACTGGATAGGCCGCACTCTCAGTGATATCACTGGCTCCTAGTGACTGGATAGGCTGCACTCTCAGTGATGTCACTGGCTCCTAGTGACTGATGTCACTGGCTCCTAGTGACTGGATAGGCTGCACTCTCAGTTATGTCACTGGCTCCTAGTGACTGGATAGGCTGCACTCTCAGTGATGTCACCGGCTCCTAGTGACTGGATAGGCTGCACTCTCAGTGATGTCACCGGCTCCTAGTGGCTGGATAGACTGCACTCTCAGTGATGTCACTGGCTCCTAGTGACTGGATAGGCTGCACTCTCAGTGATGTCACTGGCTCCTAGTGACTGGATAGGCTGCACTCTCAGTGATGTCACTGGCTCCTAGTGACTGGATAGGCTGCACTCTCAGTGATGTCACTGGCTCCTAATGACTGGATAGGCCACACTCTCTGATGTCACTGGCTCCGAGTGACTGGATAGGCCGCACTCTCAGTGATGTCACTGGCTCCTAGTGACTGGATAGGCCGCACTCTCAGTGATATCACTGGCTCCTAGTGACTGGATAGGCTGCACTCTCAGTGATGTCACTGGCTCCTAGTGACTGATGTCACTGGCTCCTAGTGACTGGATAGGCTGCACTCTCAGTTATGTCACTGGCTCCTAGTGACTGGATAGGCTGCACTCTCAGTGATGTCACTGGCTCCTAGTGACTGGATAGGCTGCACTCTCAGTGATGTCATTAGCTCCTAGTGAGTGGATAGGCTGCACTCTCAGTGATGTCACTGGCTCCTAATGACTGGATAGGCCGCACTCTCTGATGTCACTGGCTCCTAGTGACTGGATAGACTGCACTCTCAGTGATGTCACCGGCTCCTAGTGACTGGATAGGCTGCACTCACAGTGATTGTTGGTATAGTGCGATGGATCGATACCATAGGTGTGCAGTGGGGAGCCTTAGATAAAGTATTACCTCAGGAGTTACCTTGTATACAGACAGAACGAGACTTGAGATGTATATCTCCTTTATATAGTACTGAAATAGCAGGATCAATACAACAGGTTTCAGTATCATCAGCTTAACTCCATCTCCCTCAGAGACTCTTCTAGAAAGACACATGTGAGGTAAAACAAACAAGTACATAACATATGCAACAGACAAACACTACATCTCTGTAACTATACAGCGCCATCTGCTGCCCCTGTACGGTAACTACATGCATGTAAACAAAACCATAGTCTGTTGTCCATATTTCAACACCCCTTCTCAACAGACTGGGTTTCTTCAGTTAGACCCATCTTTGACGTAAGTCTCCAATGTCTCTCTCTGGTAAGAGGCTTAGTCATGATATCAGCTGTCATGTCTTCTGTTGGGCAATAGTTCAACTCTATAAGACCTTGTTCCTGTAGATCCCTCAGGAAGTGATGCTTGACATCAATGTGCTTGGTTCTTGGGTTCACTCTTTCTGTTTGCGCTAATGCAATGCATCCTTGATTATCCTCATATATTTTGGTAGGTTCTTCTTGAGGCATTCCTAGGTCTGATAGTAGTTGCATTAACCACACCACTTCTTGACTTAGTGTGAATGTTCCATCACCTTCTCTTGAGATTTGCATTCCCAAGTAATGCGTTATGTGGCCGAGGTCTTTTGTTTCAAACTGACGGTTTAGTTCTTGTAACAATTCAACTTCGTCCCCTTCTTGTTCGAAACAAACTAGCAAATCGTCCACGTAAATTAATATATAGAACCATCTTCCCTCTATCAACTTTGTATAGAGACATGGGTCTGCTTTGCTTCTGATGAATCCCTTTTCTGTCAGAACTCCATTTATCTTTGTATTCCATGCTCTTGCTGCTTGTTTAAGACCATATATACTCTTGTTCAGTTTACATACATGATCTGGGTTCTGAGAATCCACGAAGCCTGGTGGTTGTTCCATGTATATATCTTCCTTTAGTTCACCATGTAGGAAAGCCGTCTTTACATCGAAATGTTTCACTTTCATACCCTTTATGGCTGCTGTTAGGAGTAAGGTTCTAATGGTAGTGTGCTTCACAACTGGAGCAAACGTTTCATCATAATCTTCTCCAAATTTCTGTGAATATCCTTTAGCAACTTCTTCTCGTGATGCAGGTTCTTGCATGTTAATGGCTTTTGCTTTGTAAGATAAACGTGTAGGTACTTTTCCCTTATTTTCTCTTGAAGAGCGTCTCACCCCCTCGGATGCACTCTCATGAGTGTCGCTGGTATTTGTCTTGTGTTGTACTTCAACTTCTTGAGTGATCACTACATCATCTGTTTCTTTGGATTCAGTGCTTTCTTCTTCTTCAGTAGAGTCTACTGGAGTTATGACATCATCTCGTGTTTCTTCTATGAATGTCACACTGTTGCTTATAACTACTTTTCCAGTTCTTGGATTTAAGATTCTGTAGCCTTTTGAATGTTCACTATAGCCGACTAGAACTCCCTCTTCTGCTCGGTTCTGCAACTTGCTTCGTTTTTCAGCAGGAATGTAAACGAAGGCTCTGCATCCAAAAACTCTAATGTGCTTTAAGCTGGGTTTCTTACCGTGCCACAGCTCATATGGTGTCTTCCTTACTGCTTTGGAAAGTAGTCTGTTTTGAAGATAGGTGGCTGTTGCTGCTGCTTCACCCCAATATTTATCAGGTAGTCCTGAATCTGTAAGCATGCACCTTATCATTTCTGTTAGTGATCTGTTTTTCCTCTCAGATACGCCATTTTGCTCTGGTGTATATGGTACTGTCTTCTGATGCTCAATACCGAGTCCTCTTAAGTACCGTTCTATTTTCTGTCCTGTGAACTCACCTCCATTGTCGCTGCGAAGAGTTAGCATATTCCTCTTGAATCTGTTTCTGGTCATGTTCACGTAGTCTTGCAGCTTTTCAAAGACTTCATCTTTACTTTTTATTAGATAAGTGACTGTGAACCTTGAGTAGTCGTCAATGAATGTCAGTATATACCTTTTGTCTCCTACGGTTCGCGTTTTCATAGGTCCGCATACATCACTATGTACCAGGTCTAGTGGTCTGGAAGCTCTGTTTTCACTTTTCTTAGGAATTGTTGTCCTTGTCGCTTTCGCTTTTATGCAACATTGACACTTCATCATTTCTGAACAGTCTGACACTTTGAGATCCCTGGCTAGGTCTCTCTTCTGCATTTCCTTTATGCAATCTGGGTGTCTGTGTCCTAATCTTCTATGCCACTTGTGAATACAGTCAGCGTGTTTCTGTGTACTCAGCTTTGCCTGCTGTGCTGCGATATCCAGACAGTATAAATGTTCTTTTATTCTGGCTGTAGCTAGTGTTTCTCTTCCGTTTTGGATAAAACACTTATTATTCTGAAACTTTACAGTAAGTCCTTTTTCTACTAGATTCTTTACTGATAGCAGTGCTCCCTCAAGCTTGGGAACATATAGCACATCTGTTACGGGTATTTCTGTATAGCTGCCATTACCCTTGGAACATAGGAATTGACCATTCCCTTTCCCTTCTGCAATGATATTTGTTCCATCTGCTAGGTAGATTGTTTCTTTATGGTTCAAATCAAGTTCAGTAAAGAAGTCCTTGTTATTTGTCATGTGACTAGTCGCTCCTGAGTCTACATACCACTTTTCTGATAATTGGGTTACTGTCGCTTTAAATGTTCCATTCCAATTGTGTGCTCCTGTATCTGTAAGTGTGGCTTTGGCTCTTTGTTTGTGTAATCTTTCTGGTGGTTTGTGCTGCTCTGTCTTCCATATGGTGCAATTTCTTTTCAGGTGACCCACTTTCTTGCATCTGAAACATGCTCTTGTTTCCCTGGTGTGTGGCTTAGTGTCCGCCATTTTAAGTGCTTTCTCTGTGTCACTTTCAGTATTGCACTCTGTAAGCTCCTTTCTGCGTTGATACTCCTCTATGAGCCTGTTCTTCACAAAGTCTGGTGTGATTTCTGCTTCAGGTCTCATTTCTAGTGCGTTTATTAGTGCACTGTATGTATCTGGTAAACTGCAAAGGATGATGGCTACTATGTGGTTGCTTTTGATTTCTTCTCCCATTGACCTGAGCTGTATGGTTATCTCTAGTAGTGCACTGATGTGTTCTTGCATTGTCTTGCCTTTATTAAATCTCATTTGATATAATTTTCTTAATAGGAATAGTTTGCTGTTCAAACTTGCTCCTTCATGCACTCTCTGCAAAGCACACCACATGCCTTTAGCTGTACTCTCTTGTCTTATGTGTATAAGCTGTTCATCTTCCACTAGTAAACTTATAGTGGCTCTTGCCTGTCTGTCCTTCTTAATCCACTGCTGATCCTCTCCTTCAGGTCTGTCTGCATTTATAACATCCCATAAATCATCTCTGGTTAATAGCATTTCTACTTTAAACTTCCATGTTTGATAGTTCTCATTAGAAAGCTTGCTTGCAGCTAGTCTGAGATCTGTGTAATTTGCCATAACCCTTCCTTGTATAGATCTCTCTATTCTTCTGTGGTATTAAACTTGTTTTACTCACAGTTTTCTTTCCAAGGTTCTCCTGGGTTGTTTCTTGTGCGTTACACAGTCTGCTGTCTGCGCCTGCTGGGACTTGCAGTGCGACTTGTGATCTGGATGCTGCTTGGGATGCACTCCTGAAAACTTTATCTTTTACAGACTCCAGTCTGGGCCCATAACCTGTTGGTATAGTGCGATGGATCGATACCATAGGTGTGCAGTGGGGAGCCTTAGATAAAGTATTACCTCAGGAGTTACCTTGTATACAGACAGAACGAGACTTGAGATGTATATCTCCTTTATATAGTACTGAAATAGCAGGATCAATACAACAGGTTTCAGTATCATCAGCTTAACTCCATCTCCCTCAGAGACTCTTCTAGAAAGACACATGTGAGGTAAAACAAACAAGTACATAACATATGCAACAGACAAACACTACATCTCTGTAACTATACAGCGCCATCTGCTGCCCCTGTACGGTAACTACATGCATGTAAACAAAACCATAGTCTGTTGTCCATATTTCAACAGTGATGTCACCGGCTCCTAGTGACTGGATAGGCTGCACTCTCAGTGATGTCACTGGTTCCTAGTGACTGGATAGACTGCACTCTCAGTGATGTCACTGGCTCCTAGTGACTGGATAGGCTGCACTCTCAGTGATGTCACTGGTTCCTAGTGACTGGATAGGCTGCACTCTCAGTGATGTCACTGACTCATAGTGGCAGGATAGACCACTCTCAGTGATGTCACCGGCTCCTAGTGACTGGATAGACTGCACTCTCAGTGATGTCACCGGCTCCTAGTGACTGGATAGACCACTCTCAGTGATGTCACCGGCTCCTAGTGACTGGATAGACTGCACTCTCAGTGATGTCACCGGCTCCTAGTGGCTGGATAGGCTGCACTCTCAGTGATGTCACCGGCTCCTAGTGGCTGGATAGGCTGCACTCTCAGTGATGTCACTGGCTCCTAGTGGCTGGATAGGCTGCACTCTCAGTGATGTCACTGGTTCCTAGTGACTGGATAGACTGCACTCTCAGTGATGTCACTGGCTCCTAGTAACTGGATAGGCTGCACTCTCCGTGATGTCACTGGTTCCTAGTGACTGGATAGGCTGCACTCTCAGTGATGTCACTGACTCCTAGTGGCAGGATAGACCACTCTCAGTGATGTCACCCGCTCCTAGTGACTGGTTAGACTGCACTCTCAGTGATGTCACTGGCTCCTAGTGACTGGATAGACCACTCTCAGTGATGTCACCGGCTCCTAGTGACTGGATAGACTGCTAGTGACTGGATAGGCTGCACTCTCAGTGATGTCACTAGCTCTTAGTGACTGGATAGGCTGCACTCTCAGTGATGTCACTGGCTCCTAGTGACTGGATAGGCTGCACTCTCAGTGATGTCACTGGCTCCTAGTGACTGGATAGGCTGCACTCTCAGTGATGTCACCAGCTCCTAGTGACTGGATAGGCTGCACTCACAGTGATGTCACCGACTCCTAGTGACTGGATAGACTGCACTCTCAGTGATGTCACCGGCTCCTAGTGGCTGGATAGGCTGCACTCTCAGTGATGTCACTGGCTCCTAGTGGCTGGATAGACTGCACTCTCAGTGATGTCACTGGCTCCTAGTGGCTGGATAGACTGCACTCTCAGTGATGTCACTGGCTCCTAGTGACTGGATAGGCTGCACTCTCATTGATGTCACTGGCTCCTAGTGACTGGATAGGCTGCACTCTCAGTGATGTCACTGGCTCCTAGTGACTGGATAGGCTGCACTCTCAGTGATGTCACTGGCTCCTAGGGACTGGATAGGCTGCACTGTCAGTGATGTCACTGGCTCCTAGTGACCTGATAGGCTGCACTCTCAGTGATGTCATGACCATTTCCTCCACTGCACTCATCACCATACAAACCCCAACGAGGTGTAGCTGCACCCTCTTTCAGTTCCCAAATCCCCCCCAAGTACCCAATCCCACCCAATGTTGTGGCAGACCTGGTCACTGGTCCCTAGTGGATGGATAAGCTGCATTCTCATGACTCCTACAAAATTTCTGTCTCCATTATTTGCACAAGACAGGGGCATGTCAAACAATGTGAAGTGTATCCTGTGTTCAGAATCACACTATGCCAGTTATTGGAATCACCCTAAGCGACCTCGGAAAATTAAGGTAGCTGGCGGCCTCGTCTCCATCAAGTGTCATACATTCCAAGTTATTACCAGTGCTCTGCGGAGAGTGAATACTAGGAAGCCCCCAGAAAATATAATTACATCAGGGGAAAAAAAAGATCAGAGCACAGAAAACCGTCGCGGTCCGCCAGCGTGTCTTGATAAAAAAAGGTGCAGGTTCTTTTTTTGTGCTCTGCAAATAACTAGCAATTCCAGTCTGGTTTTCTGCTAATACCCGAGTACTGTAATTATTTTGGAGAATGCCACTTCACTCCTGCCTTTCATGGCAACAGGCTGAGCTGTATTGAGAACTCAGACAAACAGAATTATTGCTGGTCTACTTATTCTCCTCTACAATATACTTATTCCAGAGAGCGAGGGGAGTCAGAGGGGATGTGATTATGCTGCAAGAACAGGGGGGGGGGGGGCTTAAAGGACGCATGTCAATATTTTGACTGTAGCAGGGTATAATTATTACTTCTATATACGTAAGATATATATATACATATTTCAGTTTCGTTGTTTATGGCATAAATGTCTCAGAATGGTAGAAAGACGCTGTGTAACCTATAGTCGCTGATAGAGACGTCTTCACCGCAGTGTCTGCCACACGCTCATTACTGAGGCAGCAGGTGAGGCTGAAACAACACTAATTAGCCGAAAGCGTCATTTATAGAAGCGACAGATTACAGTAGCTGGGGCTTACTCCATTCCTGGGTGGTGAGAGGAAGTGTTTGTGAAGACGGAGAACCTTTTTCGTGTGCAAAGATTAATTTATTGTGCCCAAAGTGCCCCCTAATTCCATGGAAAGGGTTTCGGCAGAGGGTCTTCTGGAGCCTGGTCTAGGGGAGGGAAGTTGCAGAGTGAAAAAATACTTACCCCTCCAACGTCAGGATCTTCATCTCAGGGATGCCGCTGTTGGTCATGTGACCACCAGTATTTAATGCCAACAGCTCCCACTATATGAATTTAGAAAGCGACATGGCTGATATATCGTCACAGGACCTCCTATTATTATTACACAAGTTTGTATATTTGTACAGGCGAGTGCTTGGAATGCGGGCAAGGTGGCCAATTCTAATGAAAGCGTAAGGCGTGTACAAAATTTGCCTTTAACCACAGAAGCTAATCAGCAATTAGCTAAAATCTGTCTAGTGCAAGGTACACAATGTTAGCCAGTCTCTGATTGGCTGCTAAAATTCAGTTAGTAAATAAGCTGTGTAGTGCCCTAATGGATAAACGTATCCATGCACTGGGCAAGACTAGTGAAGCGTTACACCGCACCACAGGTGTTTCCCATTCTCTGTCAGACCCAGTGACAAAGGAATTCTAAGGAAGCCTGCTGAGGAACACCTGCAAATTCAGAGGAGGAATACAGACAAGACGCAGCACGATCAGCCTCTGCTGAGCAAACATGAGAGAGACGCAGTTTGCATGCATGACCCGGGCACCTGTAGCTGAACATTTGTGTACTAATGTGTTTAGGACAGACCGGTGTGTGCACATAACACACACACACACACACACACACACACACACACACACTTCCTGACGCGGGGCCTGATTCTGATTTGATAGTAAAGCAAAAAGAAAAAAAGCCAGTAGCTTTGTATCTGGGCAAAACCATGTGCACAGCAGGGGGGCCAGATGTAACGTGCAGAGAGAGTTAGATTTGGGTGGGGTGCATTGGCATTCCTATAATGGGTGCAGTGTGTGCGGTGCACACGGGCCCCTGAGTCCAAAGGGGGCCCCCACCGCACACACTGCACCCATTTGTAAAATACTTACCACTCCGAAGTCCAGCGCCGGCATCCGTGGGGCCACTAGAACACAGTGAAAATGGCCCAGCGGACATTTTCACGGCATTCTGCGCATGCACAGTAGAGAGGTCTCAGGGAAAATGGCCACCGCGCCATTTTCCCGGAGATCTGCACATGCGCAGTAGAGTCTGAGCCCTCTAGTGCTCAGACTCTACGGCGCTCCGGGCAGAGAGGAGGGGGCCCGACGGAGGAGGCTGAACACGGGCTTCCTCCTCTCATAAAACGACCCTGGGAGCTGCAGCTTTGGTAAAAAGAAATCACTGGCAAAATGGCTGTCATGCATGCACAGTAGGGAGTAGTCTCCGGAACATGGCGAGTGCCATTTTTCCGGAGACCTGCACATGCGCAGTAGACTTTGGCACAATACCAGAGTCTATTGCGCTGTGAAGAGGAGGGGGCCATCCGGAATCTGCACATGGTCTCCCTCCTTCTGTAAAAACGCCCCTTGTGGGGTGCGTCCAAACTGAAATCACAATTGCAGTGTCAAAATAAAGCTGTCTAACATTTGTGGGCTACATGCAAAAGCAGCCAGTATTTACCCTGCACAGAAATAATATAAATGTATGTGTTCCCCTTGCCTGGCAACATGGCTTGTTCCATATTTAAAGTTACTTGCTTTTTTTGCTTTACTTACAAACATAAATCCGATGTTCTGCTTACAGCAGTAGACCAGGGGCACTGGAGATTTGTGTACAGAAAACAGAGATACAGATAATAGTGACACATTCATTGTACAATCACATTCCCAACACGATGGCCAACCACATTGCACAGACCCTGTTCCAGTTTTAGTAATTAAGTTTTTTAAATCTACTCCCGGATTTTTTCCACCCGCCCGTGACGGTTCCTAGTACAGTGATAGGCTGTATTCTCTGTGATGCTTCCCCGTGTATTGCTAGGCTCCCGCCAGGTGTGTGGTGGACCAGGAGAGCAGTCTTTAACCATGAACTGCCACCAGCCGCGATACGTCCTGCTTGAGAGGTCAGCAAGACGTACACCATAATCCTATAACGTTGGATTACACTCTTTACAGTGGAACCTTGGTCTTGGAGGTTCCTTTAGCATACCACCGTGACCAGACGCCCTTTACAAGGAAGGGGTTGCCCTCTTAAACCCAGGCATTCCAGGATCCCTCAGCAGCAAAGATTTAGCCACTGACATCTGTGCCGCCCACCACACAGCGACTTCTTTCTCCACCGCACCCTAAATCCCTGAACACCAGCAATCAGGAGCCTCTCTCTCAGACCCATACGTACTGTAACACTTACCCATCTTCCACCTAGTTGCGCCCGACCTCTAGGCGTATCTATCACCATCAGCCTGACCATTCTAACCATGGCCTTAACCATACGCTTGTGAGATCCGGCTTGCAGCAAGCATTTCCTCACCACCTTCTCTAACCATACCAGTACTTGTATACAGTACCTATTGCCATATTAAATTACCCTTTATTTTACTATTAGCGCCTTCGTGCAGTATCATCATTTATTTATATGGCGCCACAAGGGTTCCGCAGCGCCTAACAAAGTACATACACAAACGAACAAAACAAGAAAACAGCGACTTACAGTACAAGTACATAGTATATAAACATTTCTACTAGAGATGAGCGGGTTCGGTTCCTCGGAATCCGAACCCGCCCGAACTTCAGGTTTTTTTACACGGGGCCGAGCGACTCGGATCTTCCCGCCTTGCTTGGTTAACCCGAGCGCGCCCGAACGTCATCATCCCGCTGTCGGATTCTCGCGAGGCTCGTATTCTATCGCGAGACTCGAATTCTATATAAGGAGCCGCGCGTCGCCGCCATTTTCACACGTGCATTGAGATTGATAGGGAGAGGACGTGGCTGGCGTCCTCTCCGTTTAGACTAGAGTACTAGAGAGAGACACAAATTTTGGGGAGCATATTATTAGGAGGAGTACTACTTGCTGCTGATAGTGTGACCAGTGACCACCAGTTTAATTAATCCGTTCTCTGCCTGAAAAAAAATGATACACAGTGTGACACAGTCACATACCATATCTGTGCTCAGCCCAGTGTGCTGCATCATATGTAATACTGTATATCATTATCTGACTGTGCTGAGTGCTCACTGCTCACACAGCTTAATTGTGGGGGAGACTGGGGAGCAGTTATAGCAGGAGTACATATTTTAAGTACAGTGCACACTTTTGCTGCCAGAGTGCCACTGCCAGTGTGACTGACCAGTGACCACTGACCACCAGTATTGTGATTGTCTGCTGACCACCAGTATATTGTGATTGTCTGCCTGAAAAAGTTAAACACTCGTCGTGTGGTGTTTTTATAAACGCATTCTGCAGACAGTGTCCAGCAGGTCCGTCATTACATAATATATACCTGTCCGGCTGCAGTACTAGTGTGATATATATATATTTTAATTTTATCTCATTATCATCCAGTCTATATTAGCAGCAGACACAGTACGGTAGTCCACGGCTGTAGCTACCTCTGTGTCGGCAGTCGCTCGTCCATCCATAATTGTATACCACCTACCCGTGTTTTTTTTTTTTTCTATCTTCTTGATACTAGTAGCTTACTTTAGGAGTCTGCAGTGCTGAGTCTGACAGACAGTGTCCAGCAGGTCCGTCATTACATAATATATACCTGTCCGGCTGCAGTACTAGTGTGATATATATATATATTTTAATTTTATCTCATTATCATCCAGTCTATATTAGCAGCAGACACAGTACGGTAGTCCACGGCTGTAGCTACCTCTGTGTCGGCAGTCGCTCGTCCATCCATAATTGTATACCACCTACCCGTGTTTTTTTTTTTCTATCTTCTTGATACTAGTAGCTTACTTTAGGAGTCTGCAGTGCTGACAGGCAGTGTCCAGCAGGTCCGTCATTACATAATATATACCTGTCCGGCTGCAGTACTAGTGTGATATATATATATATTTTAATTTTATCTCATTATCATCCAGTCTATATTAGCAGCAGACACAGTACGGTAGTCCACGGCTGTAGCTACCTCTGTGTCGGCAGTCGCTCGTCCATCCATAATTGTATACCACCTACCCGTGGTTTTTTTTTCTTTCTATCTTCTTGATACTAGTAGCTTACTTTAGGAGTCTGCAGTGCTGAGTCTGACAGACAGTGTCCAGCAGGTCCGTCATTACATAATATATACCTGTCCGGCTGCAGTACTAGTGTGATATATATATATTTTTTAATTTTATCTCATTATCATCCAGTCTATATTAGCAGCAGACACAGTACGGTAGTCCACGGCTGTAGCTACCTCTGTGTCGGCAGTCGCTCGTCATCCATAAGTATACTAGTATCCATCCATCTCCATTGTTTACCTGAGGTGCCTTTTAGTTGTGCCTATTAAAATATGGAGAACAAAAATGTTGAGGTTCCAAAAATAGGGAAAGATCAAGATCGACTTCCACCTCGTGCTGAAGCTGCTGCCACTAGTCATGGCCGAGACGATGAAATGCCAGCAACGTCGTCTGCCAAGGCCGATGCCCAATGTCATAGTACAGAGCATGTAAAATCCAAAACACCAAATATTAGTAAAAAAAGGACTCAAAAATCTAAAATAAAATTGTCGGAGGAGAAGCGTAAACTTGCCAATATGCCATTTACCTCCGTGGAGACATTGACCAGCAGCAATTGCCTCCACAAAGTACACAGGGAGCTGAGATGGTGGATTCCAGTGGGGACGAATTGATAATCTGTGAGGAGGGGGATGTACACGGTGATATATCGGAGGATGATGATGAGGTGGACATCTTGCCTCTGTAGAGCCAGTTTGTGCAAGGAGAGATTAATTGCTTCTTTTTTGGTGGGGGTCCAAACCAACCCGTCATTTCAGTCACAGTCGTGTGGCAGACCCTGTCACTGAAATGATGGGTTGGTTAAAGTGTGCATGTCCTGTTTATACAACATAAGGGTGGGTGGGAGGGCCCAAGGACAATTCCATCTTGCACCTCTTTTTTCTTTCATTTTTCTTTGCGTCATGTGCTGTTTGGGGAGTATTTTTTTGAAGGGCCATCCTGCGTGACACTGCAGTGCCACTCCTAGATGGGCCAGGTGTTTGTGTCGGCCACTAGGGTCGCTTATCTTACTCACACAGCTACCTCATTGCGCCTCTTTTTTTCTTTGCGTCATGTGCTGTTTGGGGAGTGTTTTTTGGAAGGGCCATCCTGCGTGACACTGCAGTGCCACTCCTAGATGGGCCAGGTGTTTGTGTCGGCCACTAGGGTCGCTTAGCTTACTCACACAGCTACCTCATTGCGCCTCTTTTTTTCTTTGCGTCATGTGCTGTTTGGGGAGTGTTTTTTGGAAGGGCCATCCTGCGTGACACTGCAGTGCCACTCCTAGATGGGCCAGGTGTTTGTGTCGGCCACTAGGGTCGCTTAGCTTAGTCATCCAGCGACCTCGGTGCAAATTTTAGGACTAAAAATAATATTGTGAGGTGTGAGGTGTTCAGAATAGACTGAAAATGAGTGGAAATTATGGTTTTTGAGGTTAATAATACTTTGGGATCAAAATGACCCCCAAATTCTATGATTTAAGCTGTTTTTTAGTGTTTTTTGAAAAAAACACCCGAATCCAAAACACACCCGAATCCGACAAAAAAATTTCGGTGAGGTTTTGCCAAAACGCGGTCGAACCCAAAACACGGCCGCGGAACCGAACCCAAAACCAAAACACAAAACCCGAAAAATTTCAAGTGCACATCTCTAATTTCTACATCAGCGGCCACAACAGTGAAATAAGTAGCAGGGAGGCTGAAACTGAGGGTTAGGTGCTGTTGTGGAGTATGAAGTAGAAGATAGTCTAAGTAAGAAAGGATAAGCACATGAGGGAAGAGGGCCCTGCTCGTAAGAGCTTACATTCTAAAGGGGAGGGGCAGACAGACAGACAGGGGTGACAGATGGGGTACATAGAGAGCGTGAACAGAGGGTTAGGATGAGAGTTGGCTGGGTTTGGTGAAGAAGTGGGTCTTGAAGGCCCAATTGAAGTTTTGTAGAGAGATGGAGAGTCTGAGGGGGAGAGGTAGAGAGTTCCAGAGATAGGAAGCAGCACGTGTAAAAGGCAGGAATGGGAGGAGGTAATCAGTAGGCAGGAGAGGCGACATGTATTTGTGAAGCAAAGTGGACGGGTGGGAGTGTAAAGAGAGATAAGGTCAGAGATGTAAATGGGTAAAAGTGGGTGAGGGTCCCTCAGACTCTCCACCTCTCTACAAAACTTTAATTGGGCTCTCAAGACCAACTTCTTCTCCAAACCCAGCTGTCTCTCATCCTAACCCTCTGTTCCACGCTCACTGTCTACCCCATCTGTGTCACCCCTGTCTGTCTGCCCCCTCCCCTTTAGAATGTGCAGCTACAAAGTCCTCCCCGCGTGTACATTCATGCGTCCGAGTGTGCAAGGACTGATACACGCTGTATTATCGATCGTCACCATTGGCTGCAGCATAAAAACCTGCACCATTTGTGGCCCTATGGCAGGTGTGGTTTCTCCGTCCATGTATGGCCTCCCGTGTGAGCATTCCTGCGTCTGTATACGCAGCCACATTTCCTGACACGTCTGCGACAGTCCCATAATAATCCCGTACAACAGACCGCCCAGGGTGTATTACGTCACCTCCCTATCACCACCAGGAACAGTCACTACATTTACTCTACACCTCTCCCTGCGAGACGTAACAACTGTGACCGTGCACAGACACAACTGGGACGCTTGCGAGGTGCGACTTACGATGCATATGCCGTAGCAAACAGTCCCTCTACTATGTGTGACATCCGCAGTGCGTCCACCTCTGTATCAGGGCCCATGTATTTTACATGGACAAAATTCCAAATATTCAGTAACAGCCATTTATGGGATGTTCGGGATACATCCTGCAGACGGGAAAATACGTGACATTTTCCTAGAATTAGAAAGACCAAGAGGAATAAGAATTTCTCAGCTGTCATATAAGATATTAAACAGTTGTAAACACGCTGGACCGGAACATACATGAACACTGCATTAAAGCAGGATGACAGAGAGGGCTGTGACCAATTTGGGGCCCTGGGCACGTTATGAGCTGGGGCCCTTTAAATTGCAGCCAGTTTCAGAACCAAGCCCGCTGGATTCCCCAACACTTCCCCGTGGCACCCTAGGCATATGTCTACATGGCCTATACCCAGGGCTGCCTCTGCTGGATGAGGAGTTTCAAAATAATGATAAACCTATATTAGTAATAAAGGGCCTAACTCAGTTCCTACTTGCCTGCTTCTGAAAACTAGTTTCTGGGACATTATAGTGGTACCAGAATGTGGAGCGAGAAGAGTGGTATGCCACTGAGGGGGTGTGTCATGCTCCACCCAAAAGGCGTGTCTAGCTCCACACATGGGTGTGTCTAAGCTTAAATGCTTGTTGCTAAATATTGCCATCAGTAGCAATATATTTTGGGAAATGTTGCAATTATTGGTACTATCATTGCTGCCTGAGATACTGGATTTCTTATTTGCATCTATTCCTTGTGATATGTCTTTTCATCTCACTCAGCACACTATACATGATAAATGTGATTTGTGCAATAAATTCCAAATGTAGATTGACGTTGTGTAAATTCTAACTTTAATGATCATCTCTTGTTTAAAAAAAATAATTTAAAAACTTTTTTTATATTGTCCTTTTTGTGTGTTTAACTAAAGATTACTAGTAAGAAATTCCACAGTTTACACACACTAGCAGTAGCAGCAGACGCTGAGATAAGAAGACACAGATTATAGAGGTCAGGCAAGCTGTATTCTCCACTGTCAGGGGTCCTACAAGGTTTTGCTGAGAGTCAACAGCAGATGCAGATGAGCATGGGCAGAAGTCATGCTAGTAGTGACTGCAGCAAGTCACCGTCCTTGCCCAGAAATTCCTCAGTGGAACCCTGGCTGCAGTGGGGAATCAAAAGGGGAGATATGATTTATAATGCAGGGCAGCAGGAGATAAGAGCTTCAAACTGGACTTTCCAGCAGGATCCGGGAGGGTAGGCAACCATGTTTCAGAGGTGGATGTAATCCCCCCCCCCCCCCCCCCCGCTGCATCTGTGTACGCAGAAGAATTGAGAAGATCTGCTAATGTTGCAGTCTCTGGAATTTGTATTGAGACACCCACTTGCATACAAAGGCGCAGAATCGGACGCACCATCAAAGTTCTGAGCACTCCTATTGGCTGCGGAGAATGGCTGTCGCAACTAAGACGTCGGGGCCAGTGAAACTGCACCTGGAGACACTGGCAGCGCCATGCCCACAAAACAGTGCGGATTCGGTTTTACTCGGTTCTCAAAACGGCATCTTATTGGCTCACGGATGTCACGTGTTTTGGATAGCCAATAAGATGCCGTTTTGAGAACCGAGTAAAACCGAGTAAAACCGAATCCGCTCATCTCTAGAAAACACTCAAAGCATGCCCACATTTATTATCTCACTCCCCCCCCCCAATTACTATGCTCAAACTCTTAATACCCAATCAATCTGCGTCCAAACCCTCACTACGACCGCCATCCATCGCGGCACAAGTGCAGTGCGACAGTTGAAAAAACATTGGTGTTTTGCAAAAGCATCGGCAATCCGTCTACCTCTAAATCAGACCCAAAGTGCAATCCCTCTTTCAATTGTATCCGGCGGTTGTGATGCTGTGCTCTGATTGGAAGAGCCCAGCCCCTAACAAATCAAGTCAGTGATCCGGAACTCTGTGACTCCTGCGAGCAAAAGTATCACGTGATCTGGGCCGTGCGTAAAGCGGACCCCTGCAGTTACTAACGGATGAGATAAATGTCCAAACCTTTTTAATACTAGCAGATACCAACCAGGTAAAAGACGGGGTCATGAAAGGGACCATCTGCGGATTGCACCAAGTGCGCGCTATTCAGGTTTAGCCGCAGTGAGGTGCGCCAATACGAGGACAGCTGTATATGTTGCTCGATGCAAGGAAAGTTACGCCGTTAGAAGCCAGTGCGATTGTGAGATATTGTTAGAAAAATTAATTAAGTTGTAAAGAGTATTATAATTAATTGCATTTGAGCAGTGATTATCTACTGTAACGCCTATGCTAATTAATCTTACTTAGAATAATTATTTCCGAACACCAATGGTTTGCATTTCATCGTATTGCACAGGATTGTGTTTATAACCTTGTTCATTTATCTTCTAAACCTTCCCAGCCCCTTCCCGCTGTATTCCTCCTCCTACCCGTCACTGGTAATAACTGGGGCACATTGCTGTATACAGGTAGAGATGTGGAAACATCATATTCATTTTGGTTCATAGCTTTGAAGATCATTCACTTTTTAGGGTGAGAACGTCAAATTCTTTATGTTACTTCTGTTTTCATGTTATGAGCCCGGAAGCTGACATTACTCACACCCTCCGCGTTTCACGGAAAAAACGTAGGAGCAATAATCGATTCTTCATAGGAGTCTGCAAGGGGTAATGCTTCCAAAGCTAGACTGGGGGGCACGTGGTATCTAATTGTTGGTGCCCATCCTACCACTATTTCCCACTGTGTTTTCCTTCCTTTGACTTAAAAAGTTATAACCAGATAGGAGGAAATGTATTAGCCAGAATTGGCGCAGTTCTGGAGAGACTGTTTTAAAGCGGCGATCAACTAAAAGGCAGAACCAACCTGGTTTTCCCTTTTAAATACTGACGCTTTCAAACACTGGGCAAACTCATCGGAACTGCGCTGATGCCTGTATCCCGTAGACTATTCCATTTCCCCCATAGTTTTGTTTTAGTCTTTATGATGCAAACTAGCGCTGGTTATGAAATGGTCGCTTACCATTCAACATATGTTTATTCTGCGCGGATTGCGACACATTTTGCGGTTGCCTGACCAGATCCAAACACAGCAGTAAAATGATAGCGCTTATCAGAGCCCGAGTCACGGCGACTGCACATTAATAAACTGCCCTGAAAACAAGATTCCAAATTGGTGCAATACGTTGTGAAAAGAATGTTAGTTTTTGGGGCATTAATCTGGAATTATGTGCCCGATTCAGAGTTGTACACATATAAGGTTGCAGCAGCATGGAATGTGTACGCAGCAACTGTGCGAAATTATGCAAATGCCGCAGCCGTCTGGATTTGTACTGAGACGCCCATCCGGCAGCTTTGCAAGCAGCTATCAGCTGCGTACAAAGACATAGAGTCACTTACAGATCAGTCAATTATTGGGCTTCTGAGTACCTATTACTGCATAAAGGATCGCAGACGCAGGCTGAGACATGCCCCAAAAATGGTCGTTACACGCCTGTGTTTTTGACACCTCCCCAAATGGCAATGACTGACAATGACTTTGCAGATAAATCCTTTCTGCCTCACAAGACTATCGCAGCCAGGTGCAGACCATCACTCAACTGCAAAAGAAATGGATTTGCATCTCTGAAACAGGCCCTTACGCATACGCTCATCCGGTGACTGACAACGTCACCTGTTACAGGACCAGCAGAAGCATTCCTGACATAGATGTGGAACAGCAGGGCTTGCTATCCAGTCCAGGTATACAGTTTGATCAATCCGGTCAGCCTGCTGTTAAAATTGTTTCATACACAAGAGACAGGGCTCCTGATGGTGAACTAGTCGCCCAGGTGATAGGCCAGGGGGATGGCTACTGTTAGGGGTCCTGGATCAATGATCTCTGGAGATTTTACACTTTATATGCTAAGAATTGCTGTGAACTATTCTGTAACCTGTGACTTGCTGGTCACTGTTTATGTTCAGTCGTGAATAAACTTGCAGTGTGGAACTCTTACCCGGTGTATGAGATCCTTGTCACACAACACAGACATCTGCTTTTATAAAGGGTCATTTACAGACTACACATGATGCTGGCTGCCATCAGAAATTATTGGTCCCGGGCTGTCAAAATAGACAGAGCCCCTCCCTCCCAAAAAAAGAAAAGAAAAAAGAATCTGCCGCACTGCTCCGCCCCTATGTAATGTCATACATTGTGACGTTACATATAGGTGGACTGTTACGGACCTACAGGAACGGTCTACAGAGAGCTGATGCGCAGATGAGGCTTGTTTTAAGAAGTTTTAAGAATTCACAGACTGGTGCAGCTCTACAGGTATTGGCTGTAGGAGCCAGGAGTGGGGCCCCCTCTCTGTAAGGGCCAAGGACACCAGTCCCCACAGTGTCGTCGTCCCCCCTACCCCCCTACCCCCATCCCCCCATCCCATCCCCCCCCCCGCTGGCTGCCCTGGCTCTACCTTACTGATCAAAACAATTTCAATGCTGCATTGACTTCACCGGTAATAACTATTTTATTCCTTATTCAATTTAATACAGTTTTTAAAAAAAAAGTAGTTTTATTTTTTTTTTTGTTTTTTTTTCATTTTAGAAGTGCTACGGCTATCATTCTCACTCGCTAGCATACAAAATTAAAAATCAATTTATTTCTTTGAAGGTACGGTACTTGCTACAGAAGGCTTGTTACTGTTGTTTCTCACAATAGCCGAAGCATAATAAGCAGCATAGACTGAGGAACAATAAATCCTGATAGAAGACAGAAAGAAAAAGACTCAACACAAACACGACCCCTGGGTCTCTCCCTTATTGTTTTTAAACATTCCACAAGAAACCCAGGTGATGACGAAGAAAAGTTTGTGTTGTTTTTTCCCCCACACATTTTGTTGAGAAATAGTATTTTTTAGCTGGTCGTATTATTATGAAGCGAGGGACAAATAGTCTTATGACAGATTAAACACCCACCTTTACCCATAGAGATCCGGTGTTTGCCTTCCACACCATTTGTGAGATACTCACCCACTTCTACCTGGCCTACAGCCAATCCGTTTGTCCACTGATGGTCGATGTTTGGTAACCATAAATGATTCATAGTCGATGGATTTGCAATAGATGGTGGAAGCTTGATCATACTTCACCATCGGTAGGTTTGTTCTTTTTGTCTTTATTTTGGGTATGCCCGTCTATGAACCATTAATGGTTTTCCATCGATGGTGACCGCTTTGATGAACAACCTTAGATGAAACAGACAAGAGAATTCTTTATTTTGACATTTGTTGTGTTTAGCTCTCTGATTGGACGGATGCCCGGCCAACCACATTGCTGTTGACTAAAGAATGTGCTGAATGGTTTGGCAGGAGAATAAACCCTTGCTAAACTAAGTTATGGGGTTTGGTGAGCGCCACACAAATGGAGGGAGTAGAATGGACCCTCACTGTTCTGCTGGCTGGGGGTGTTACAGCACTTTTTGGGGGGAGTACTTTCAATTTTCTGCATGTTTGCAAATACTGCTTAAGGGCCCCATACACTTCTGCGACATGTCCGTCTGATATGTCGCAGGCAATCACCTCGGCAGCCTCGGATTAAATCGGGCATTATCGTCTTAGTGTACGGGGCCCTTTACTCTGCTGCTAAATATACAAGCATGGTTTCCAACACTCCAGGACACAACATTAGGGCAAAACTGATCACACCCGTGACCAGCCAAAGCCAGGGACAGATCTGCTTTTACCACATCTGTCTAAATGAAGCCCTCGTTTGAGGAGACCCCAAATGTAAAGGGCTGCTGAGAAATCAAGTGGGCCTGGGTACTGGGGGGCATGGCCTTTGGAGGGGCTATACCCCATTTTAGTGTAAATTCTTATGATGCTTTGCACTGGGGAGGCATGGTCATGTCATCACGGGAGGGTATGGTTCTACAGAGACCGTGGCATGGGTAAATTGTATGCGCCCCCGACCCCCCCTTCTCTCTGTGCCCCTGCAAATGCATAAGCCTCGCTACTTTCAGAAATATTGGCAGCTATGGTTGTAAACTGGAGAGATTTATCAACATTATTATTACTGTAGTAGTAATAATAATAATAATAATAATAATATTACTGAAATACTAAACAGCCATTCACAAACCACCTGTTTAAAAATAAATGTATGGTGCTAATTAAACAAAGTCTAAATGAATTTATGTTACACAAATGTGACTTCTAAGTTCTAAATGGCTTTTCTTTGAGTCTGGGCTCCCAGGTGGTGGCCCTGACATAATGTGACTGAAAAGTACCCAGCAGCTTCTTTGTTTGGGTTACCTATAGGGAGAAATCCTGACAGAACCGCACACGTCTGCCACGGCTCGTTTCTGAAATTAATTCCATTACTGTACCAGTGAGACTCCTGTGTCTGTACCTATAGGCAAGGGAATTGTTTATCCTGCCATGCGTTACTATATGTCTCACGGCTGAGGAATACATTTGCAAAGATATTAAACATATATGAAAATATTATACAGATAGGAAAGCACCCCAGAGAAGATAACATGGCTGAGCGCTTTCATTTAATTGCAACCCAGAGATATACCACAGCCTTGAGATAATGATGCAAAATTCTATATGTGGCAATTCCTCAGGAGCATCAACACCAAAGGAAAGAGGCGGCATGAGGGTTTCGGTGGAAAGGAGGGCGGTGGCAGGATGTCGGTATGAAGTAAACAGCAGAGGACCGGGGGCTGGGCCTGTGAGGGAGCTAATGGAGACAGGCCCGTGTTTTGGTTCTAGATCATCGTCATGTTTTGGTTTCGTCAAAACCACCCTCAAGTGTTTCGGTTTTGGACCTGTATATCGTTGAAAGTTGAAACGTTGATAAAAATCGCTAATGTCAGTTAATTTGGAACTGTTTTTGTTCCTACAGTATTGTTAACGTCAATATCATTAATTTCCAGTCATTACCGGTGTGACTTAGCACCTGAAATATGCAGGGAGGGCCTTACATGCAAACCAAAACACGCAAGATGGGTTTTTGAGATTTGAGACCAGATCTTGGCAGAAAGACATGAGCCGGGACTTGGGGGGACATGTACTAAGCAGTGGTAAAAGTGGAGAAGTGTGCCAGTGAGAAGTTGCCCATGGCAACCAATCAGCTGCTCTGTACATTTTTTAAAGTATGCAAATTATAAATGTTATGTCGATGCTGATTGGTTGCCATGGGCAACTTCTCCACTGGCTCACTTCTCCACTTTTATCACTGCTTATTACATGTCCTCCTAAGTTTGAATTCGGAACCCTGAATTTTGGGTGTATTCGGTTTTCAGCAAAACCAAACCACTCATCTCTAGTTAAATATTAAATATTGTCCTGAAAAAATTTGTAATGATAGCTATTGGGAAATATTCATCTCTAATACGGGGCCTAATTCAGACCTGACCGCTGTTGTGCGAATTCGCAAGGCGGTCGATTATCGATCGACTGCGCATGCGTATGGATCGTAATGCTCATGCGCAAGGCCAAACTGCGAAAGAAATCAGCATCTTTTTTGATCGCTAGGTGAACGCAGGTTGACTGACAGGAAGTGGGTGTATGTGGGTGGTAACTGGCCGTTTTCTGGGAGTGTCAGGAAAAACGCAGGCGTTCCCAAGCGTTTTCTGCGAACGGATTTGCAGCTGACCGGCGTTCGCAGGGATTTTCACACGGCATACGCAGACTTGCACGGGGCGCATTTTCACTCTGTCTAGGCGGCGACTTTCTGATCGCAAACCTCTGCAAATTCGCAGGGGAGCAATCAGGTTTGAATTAGGCCCTTGGTACGCTGCAGAAATACTTCAGGACAAAGAAAGATTGAATATCTGAGGTAATATATTGAAAGTCTATATACCTGACCTCAGGCACAGACACCCTTTGCCTCATCTGTCTGGCAATCAGGCTGCAATCAGCTCATTCAACAACAGACCTGACACCAGGCGGAGAGAATATGGCCACAGAATTATATTTAAAAGCTTGCACTTTAACCTCCTGCTATCACAGTGCGCATGCGTCTGGACTAGCACACGCCGCTTAGAGGGTCCATGCAAAATCTGGACAATGCCCATTATGTCCCACAGAAATTACATGTACATTATACCTAGATGACCCTGGCTCACACATCTTGCCCATTAATGGTCGACATGTACTAAGTCGACATGAAAAAAGGTCAACCTGAGCTTTTTGTTATTTTTTAGGGTGCTGTTTTCTCCATACAGTGAACGGGAACCCCAATTAGTGCACCGTGTCCCCTCACATAGCTTTGGGCAAGGTTACTGTTCCCAATTGTAGTCCACGTGGATCGTAAAGTATGAAAAAGTAAAAAAAAATAGAAAAAAAATAAGATTTTACTTACCGATAAATCTATTTCTCGGAGTCCGTAGTGGATGCTGGGGTTCCTGAAAGGACCATGGGGAATAGCGGCTCCGCAGGAGACAGGGCACAAAAAGTAAAGCTTTTCCAGATCAGGTGGTGTGCACTGGCTCCTCCCCCTATGACCCTCCTCCAGACTCCAGTTAGGTACTGTGCCCGGACGAGCGTACACAATAAGGGAGGATTTTGAATCCCGGGTAAGACTCATACCAGCCACACCAATCACACCGTACAACTTGTGATCTAAACCCAGTTAACAGTATGATAACAGCGGAGCCTCTGAAAGATGGCTTCCTTCAACAATAACCCGAATTAGTTAACAATAACTATGTACAATTATTGCAGATAATCCGCACTTGGGATGGGCGCCCAGCATCCACTACGGACTCCGAGAAATAGATTTATCGGTAAGTAAAATCTTATTTTCTCTATCGTCCTAGTGGATGCTGGGGTTCCTGAAAGGACCATGGGGATTATACCAAAGCTCCCAAACGGGCGGGAGAGTGCGGATGACTCTGCAGCACCGAATGAGAGAACTCCAGGTCCTCCTTAGCCAGAGTATCAAATTTGTAAAATTTTACAAACGTGTTCTCCCCTGACCACGTAGCTGCTCGGCAAAGTTGTAATGCCGAGACCCCTCGGGCAGCCGCCCAAGATGAGCCCACCTTCCTTGTGGAGTGGGCCTTTACAGATTTAGGCTGTGGCAGGCCTGCCACAGAATGTGCAAGTTGGATTGTGCTACAGATCCAACGAGCAATCGTCTGCTTAGACGCAGGAGCACCCATCTTGTTGGGTGCATACAATATAAACAACGAGTCAGATTTTCTGACTCCAGCTGTCCTTGCAATATATATTTTTAATGCTCTGACAACGTCCAGTAACTTGGAGTCCTCCAAGTCACTTGTAGCCGCAGGCACTACAATAGGCTGGTTCAGATGAAATGCTGACACCACCTTAGGGAGAAAATGCGGACGAGTCCGCAGTTCTGCCCTGTCCGAATGGAAAATCAGATATGGGCTTTTGTAAGATAAAGCTGCCAGTTCTGACACTCTCCTGGCCGAAGCCAGGGCTAGAAGCATGGTCACTTTCCATGTGAGATATTTCAAATCCACCTTCTTTAGTGGTTCAAACCAATGAGATTTTAGAAAGTCCAAAACCACATTGAGATCCCACGGTGCCACTGGAGGCACCACAGGAGGCTGTATATGTAGCACTCCCTTAACAAAGGTCTGGACTTCAGGGACTGAAGCCAATTCTTTTTGAAAGAAAATCGACAGGGCCGAAATTTGAACCTTAATAGATCCCAATTTGAGACCCATAGACAATCCTGATTGCAGGAAATGTAGGAATCGACCCAGTTGAAATTCCTCCGTCGGAGCACTCCGATCTTCGCACCACGCAACATATTTTCGCCAAATTCGGTGATAATGTTGCACGGTTACTTCCTTCCTTGCTTTAATCAAAGTAGGAATGACTTCTTCCGGCATGCCTTTTTCCTTTAGGATCCGGCGTTCAACCGCCATGCCGTCAAACGCAGCCGCGGTAAGTCTTGAAACAGACAGGGACCCTGCTGAAGCAAGTCCCTCCTTAGAGGTAGAGGCCACGGATCTTCCGTGATCATCTCTTGAAGTTCCGGGTACCAAGTCCTTCTTGGCCAATCCGGAACCACTAGTATCGTCCTTACGCCTCTTTGCCGTATAATTCTCAATACTTTTGGTATGAGAGGCAGAGGAGGAAACACATACACCGACTGGTACACCCAAGGCGTTACCAGCGCGTCCACAGCTATTGCCTGCGGATCTCTTGACCTGGCGCAATACCTGTCCAGTTTTTTGTTGAGGCGAGACGCCATCATGTCCACCATTGGTCTTTCCCAACGGGTTACCAGCAAGTGGAAGACTTCTGGATGAAGTCCCCACTCTCCCGGGTGAAGATCGTGTCTGCTGAGGAAGTCTGCTTCCCAGTTGTCCACTCCCGGGATGAACACTGCTGACAGTGCTATCACATGATTCTCTGCCCAGCGAAGAATCCTTGCAGCTTCTGCCATTGCACTCCTGCTTCTTGTGCCGCCCTGTCTGTTCACATGGGCGACTGCCGTGATGTTGTCCGACTGGATCAACACCGGTTTTCCCTGAAGCAGAGGTTCTGCCTGGCTTAGAGCATTGTATATTGCTCTTAGTTCCAGAATGTTTATGTGAAGAGACGTTTCCAGGCTCGTCCATACTCCCTGGAAGTTTCTTCCTTGTGTGACTGCTCCCCAGCCTCTCAGGCTGGCGTCCGTGGTCACCAGGATCCAATCCTGTATGCCGAATCTGCGGCCCTCCAATAGATGAGCACTCTGCAACCACCACAGAAGAGACACCCTTGTCCTTGGAGACAGGGTTATCCGCAGGTGCATCTGAAGATGCGACCCTGACCATTTGTCCAACAGATCCCTTTGGAAAATTCTTGCGTGGAATCTGCCGAATGGAATTGCTTCGTAAGAAGCCACCATTTTTCCCAGGACTCTTGTGCATTGATGTACAGACACCTTTCCTGGTTTTAGGAGGTTCCTGACAAGCTCGGATAACTCCTTGGCTTTTTCCTCCGGGAGAAAAACCTTTTTCTGAACCGTGTCCAGAATCATCCCTAGGAACAGCAGACGAGTTGTCGGCATTAACTGGGATTTTGGAATATTCAGAATCCACCCGTGCTGTTTTAGCACTTCTTGAGACAGTGCTAATCCCATCTCTAGCTGTTCTCTGGACCTTGCCCTTATTAGGAGATCGTCCAAGTATGGGATAATTAATATGCCTTTTCTTCGAAGAAGAATCATCATCTCGGCCATTACCTTTGTAAAGACCCGAGGTGCCGTGGACAATCCGAACGGCAGCGTCTGAAACTGATAGTGACAGTTTTGTACAACGAACCTGAGGTACCCCTGGTGTGAGGGGTAAATTGGAACGTGGAGATACGCATCCTTGAAGTCCAAGGATACCATAAAGTCCCCCTCTTCCAGGTTCGCTATCACTGCTCTGAGTGACTCCATCTTGAACTTGAACTTCTTTATGTACAGGTTCAAGGACTTCAGATTTAGAATAGGCCTTACCGAGCCATCCGGCTTCGGTACCACAAAAAGAGTGGAATAATACCCCTTCCCTTGTTGTAGAAGAGGTACCTTGACTATCACCTGCTGAGAGTACAGCTTGTGAATGGCTTCCAAAACCGTCTCCCTTTCGGAGGGGGACGTTGGTAAAGCAGACTTCAGGAAACGGCGAGGTGGATCTGTCTCTAATTCCAACCTGTACCCCTGAGATATTATCTGCAGGATCCAGGGATCTACCTGCGAGTGAGCCCACTGCGCGCTGTAATTTTTGAGACGACCACCCACCGTCCCCGAGTCCGCTTGAGAAGCCCCAGCGTCATGCTGAGGCTTTTGTAGAAGCCGGGGAAGGCTTCTGTTCCTGGGAAGGAGCTGCCTGTTGCTGTCTCTTCCCTCGACCTCTGCCTCGTGGCAGATATGAATAGCCCTTTGCTCTCTTATTTTTAAAGGAACGAAAGGGCTGCGGTTGAAAAGTCGGTGCCTTTTTCTGTTGGGGAGTGACTTGAGGTAGAAAGGTGGATTTCCCGGCTGTAGCCGTGGCCACCAAATCTGATAGACCGACTCCAAATAACTCCTCCCCTTTATACGGCAAAACTTCCATATGCCGTTTCGAATCCGCATCGCCTGTCCACTGTCGCGTCCATAAAGCTCTTCTGGCCGAAATGGACATAGCACTTACCCGTGATGCCAGTGTGCAGATATCCCTCTGTGCATCACGCATATAAAGAAATGCATCCTTTATTTGCTCTAAAGACAGTAAAATATTGTCCCTGTCCAGGGTATCAATATTTTCAATCAGGGACTCTGACCAAACTACCCCAGCACTGCACATCCAGGCAGTCGCTATAGCTGGTCGTAGTATAACACCTGCATGTGTGTATATACTTTTTTGGATATTTTCCATCCTCCTATCTGATGGATCTTTAAGTGCGGCCGTCTCAGGAGAGGGTAACGCCACTTGTTTAGATAAGCGTGTTAGCGCCTTGTCCACCCTAGGAGGTGTTTCCCAGCGCTCCCTAACCTCTGGCGGGAAAGGGTATAATGCCAATAATTTCTTTGAAATTATCAGCTTTTTATCAGGGGCAACCCACGCTTCATTACACACGTCATTTAATTCTTCTGATTCAGGAAAAACTATAGGTAGTTTTTTCACACCCCACATAATACCCTGTTTAGTGGTACCTGTAGTATCAGCTAAATGTAACGCCTCCTTCATTGCCAAAATCATATAACGTGTGGCCCTACTGGAAAATACGGTTGATTCGTCACCGTCACCACTGGAGTCAGTGCCTGCGTCTGGGTCTGTGTCGACCGACTGAGGCAAAGGGCGTTTCACAGCCCCTGACGGTGTTTGAGTCGCCTGGACAGGCACTAATTGATTGTCCGGCCGTCTCATGTCGTCAAACGACTGCTTTAGCGTGTTGACACTATCCCGTAGTTCCATAAATAAAGGCATCCATTCTGGTGTCGACTCCCTAGGGGGTGACATCCTCATATTTGGCAATTGCTCCGCCTCCACACCAATATCGTCCTCATACATGTCGACACACACGTACCGACACACAGCAGACACACAGGGAATGCTCCTAACGAAGACAGGACCCACTAGCCCTTTGGGGAGACAGAGGGAGAGTTTGCCAGCACACACCAAAAGCGCTATATATAACAGGGATAGCCTTATAATAAGTGCTCCCTTATAGCTGCTTTATATATATCAAAATATCGCCATAAATTTGCCCCCCCTCTCTGTTTTACCCTGTTTCTGTAGTGCAGTGCAGGGGAGAGACCTGGGAGCCGTCCTGACCAGCGGAGCTGTGAGAGGAAATGGCGCCGTGTGCTGAGGAGATAGGCCCCGCCCCTTTTCCGGCGGGCTCGTCTCCCGCTATTTAGTGAATCCAGGCAGGGGTTAAATATCTCCATATAGCCTCTGGGGGCTATATGTGAGGTATTTTTAGCCTTTATATAGGTTACATTTGCCTCCCAGGGCGCCCCCCCCCAGCGCCCTGCACCCTCAGTGACTGCGTGTGAAGTGTGCTGAGAGGAAAATGGCGCACAGCTGCAGTGCTGTGCGCTACCTTTAGAAGACTGCAGGAGTCTTCAGCCGCCGATTCTGGACCTCTTCTGACTTCAGCATCTGCAAGGGGGCCGGCGGCGCGGCTCCGGTGACCATCCAGGCTGTACCTGTGATCGTCCCTCTGGAGCTGATGTCCAGTAGCCAAGAAACCAATCCATCCTGCACGCAGGTGAGTTCACTTCTTCTCCCCTCAGTCCCTCGTTGCAGTGATCCTGTTGCCAGCAGGACTCACTGTAAAATAAAAAACCTAAGCTAAACTTTTTCTAAGCAGCTCTTTAGGAGAGCCACCTAGATTGCACCCTTCTCGGCCGGGCACAAAAATCTAACTGGAGTCTGGAGGAGGGTCATAGGGGGAGGAGCCAGTGCACACCACCTGATCTGGAAAAGCTTTACTTTTTGTGCCCTGTCTCCTGCGGAGCCGCTATTCCCCATGGTCCTTTCAGGAACCCCAGCATCCACTAGGACGATAGAGAAAAGTGGAAAACTCATGTCAACCTTTTGTCACGTCGACCTAGTACATGTCGACCTAGAGTCCCTGTAGACCTGGAAACCATGTCGACCTACTTACTGTCGATGTAAACATTGTTGACCTAAGTCTTGTCGAACTAGAGACCGGATCCCGCCTCTGTGGCCGTGGCTGTGAGTTTGGGAACACAGCTGCTTTCACTCACACACTTGCAACACCCCCATAGCACATTTACATGCACTACTCACCACCTCCCAGTCACTGCCCAGGAACACCCATAGAACACAGAATTTGGTGGCAGAGAAGACCCACTTGGCCCATCTAGTCTGCCCTAAACATATGTACATATCATATACACACTTATGGGCCTATTTACGGTGCCGTAACTAGACATTTTAGCGGTGTGTGCAAGAAACAGCATCGCCCCTCCCCCATTTTCAAAATAGTGTCAATGCGCGCCGTAATATAGGGGGGCGGCTTCATGGGGAAGGGGCGTGGCCGCAGAGCTCCCTTTTGCACAGTACGGCAGGTACAGTCCCCTTTTACACAGTACGGCAGGTAGAGTCCCCTTTTACACAGTACGGCAGGTAGAGTCCCCTTTTGCACAGTACGGCAGGTAGAGTCCCCTTTTACACAGTACGGCAGGTAGAGTCCCCTTTTACACAGTACGGCAGGTAGAGTCCCCTTTTGCACAGTACGGCAGGTAGAGTCCCCTTTTACACAGTACGGCAGGTAGAGTCCCCTTTTACACAGTACGGCAGGTAGAGTCCCCTTTTACACAATACGGCAGGCAGAGTCCCCTTTTACACAGTACGGCATGTAGAGTCCCCTTTTACACAGTACGGCAGGTAGAGTCACCTTTTACACATTACGGCATGTAGATTCCCCTTTTACACAGTACGGCAGGTAGAGTCCCCTTTTACACAGTACGACAGGCAAAGTGATATTTTTGCACACCGCCCGCTACAAATAATCGCTCATCTACATGAACACTGGTGATGTGCGCTGATTGCAAGCTCCCCTAAATCAGGCCTAAAATGTAAAAAGAAGGCAGGCTTTTAGAATACACCTAAAAGAACCTTATGGCTTTCAGGTTGGGGGATGTCCTGTATGGTTTCAAAATAGGAGCAAGAAATCCCACAAACAAACCAGACAGAGACGCAGCAGCACGGCAGAGACAATGGAAAGCCAGTGTAATCCCGGTGCTAATTCTATACCGCTACAATCACAGGTATGTGAACAGTAATACGATGAGCAGCTGTCACACCATCTCACACAGCCCCTGTAATGCCACAAGGAAAAGTCAGACATAAAAGAGGACAGAGCCGTATAATTATTACTCTGTATCTGACACATGTGACAGACTGTAAAACCTTGTGCTTGGTTACGTAACAAAAAAAATTTCTATTTATGACAAATAATGAAAGGGGGGTTTGTGTGAGCGTGCGGTCAGACCGCTGGTATGGGAGCATATGGATAATGGCAATTGCTACTAAATTAAATTATTGGCAAATAATTAGCAACCAAATATCTACTATATAAAAGTGAAAATTTGTACTTCTGTCTTTCAATACAAATCCACAGTTTACAGGCGGAGATCGTGAAATTTTACATATGAGCGTATTAAAACATGGCGGAGGCAACTAAAAAAATTAGAAATCCCTAGCACCCTTAGGTTTAAGCGGGACAGCAGCACAGAGTATATCAGGAGACAGCATAACTCTGGAATTGCTGGACCCATGTACTAAAAAATTGGTACACATATGCCTTACAATCTGGGAACAAACTACGTGGGGGTCAGCCACCCCTAGCACCCCGAGGGCTGGGACAGCAGCACAGAGTATATCAGGAGACAGCATAACTCCAGAAATGCTGGACCCATGTACTCATAAATTGGTACACATCTGCCTTACTCTCTGGGAACAAACACTGTGGGGGGAAGACACACCTAGCACCCCTAGGGGTAAGACAGCAGCACAGAGTATTTCAGCAGACGTCATAACTCTGGAATGCCTGCAGCAATTTACACCAAACTTGGTACACATATGACTTTCACTCTGGCAACAAACACTGTGGAGGGAAGACACCCCTAGCACCCCTAGGGGGTAAGACAGCAGCACAGAGTATGTCAGCAGACAGCATAACTGTGGAAGGCCTGGAGCACTTTACACCAAACTTGGTACACATATGACTTAAAAATCTGAGAACAAACTCTCTGGGGGTTACACACCCCTAGGCGTGGGACAGCAGCACAGAGCATTTCAGGAGACAGCATAACTCCCGCATGCCTGGACCTATTTACAAAAAACTTGGTACACATATGACTTACAAGCTGGGAACAAACACTGTGGGGGTAGCACACCCCTAGCAGTGAGGCAGCAGCACAGAGGTTTTCAGCACACACCATAACTCTGGAATGCCTGGAGCAATTTACACCAAACTTGCTACACAAATGACTTACACTCTGGGAACAAACAATGTGGGGGTAACACACCACTAGCACCCCTAGGGGTGGGCCAGCAGCACATACTATATCAGGACATGCATGAGATGTCAGTGATGACAGGGCCAGTGACATGATGTGAGGAGGGGAATGCAGGTAGCATAAACCCACACACAGAGTTATATAGTGGAAGTAGTACGGTCCCCCAGCAGCACAGAGTATTTCAGGAGATACATAATGTGCTGCGCGATATAAGAAACTGTAAAAAAATCGCTAATTTCACAGGTGCAGTGACATGTGAGGAGGGGAATGGAGGCAGCAGCAAGCCACAGACTGAGAGTTGTATAGTGGGATGAGCAGGGTCCCTTGGGGGACCAAAAACGGGTCCGGACACTACACAAAGTGCGTTAGGGAAGCAAGATATGCCTATACTAGCTCTCCAACCAACGTAAATTAACGAACAACTATCATTCGCATTTACCATCCTCATCCCGTAGCAAAGCACAGGTATTCACCTATCTACAATGTTATTTATACTGTGTGTTTAATATTTAAATGTATTTTTGTAAACAGACATTCATAAAATCCCGGGCAACGCCGGGTACTCCAGCTAGTCAGTACATAAATAACACACCAAACTGGGACTGGGTTTCATGATACTTGGACTCAATAGCCCAAAGACCCAAACTGGGACTAAACAGATGGAGAACCCGCCCTCTCTTCTCACATCCAACCCCGGGACCCTTATCCGGTTCTTACCAGAAACCAAAAGCTCTCAGTAGAACCAACACAATATTACTGGGGTTTTAAAACACATATGTAAGAAACCTGGGGCAAACATACATGAATGGAACAATGTTGTAATAAAGAATGTTTTCACTCCTGTTACTGACACCCTGAGAGGGCGATAACAGAAGAAGGAATGAGGCATCTATTGCTAAATAGCCTTCCAAACACGTTGTATCAGAAGCTATTTCCGGGCAAGACCCAGTGAATGTTATCCCCAGCAATAGCACCGATATCATCGGCAGTGGCCCCGTTATGTACAGGGCTATTCTATTTATTAAATTACCACTAAATGACGTTCTAGGTTAAAAAGGGAAAGACGCATCTAGAAAACAAAATAATAACAACAACAATAATAATAATAATAATAATAATAATAATAATAATAATATTTGCTTCCTCCAGTCCACAGGGCCTAATTCAGAGATGTTTGGTGATCTGTGTATGCGCAGGATGTGTACTATACGTGTGCAGATCTGATTCTGCTATGGCGGTCGCAGTGCCCCATGCTGTGGCCTTTTGGGGGACGGGCAAGGGGTGGCAAAAGAGAGCGTTTCAGAAAACAAGGATGTCGCCCCCCATTTTCTGGCGATCCGGTCAGAATCCCAGCGGTCGGGATCCTTGCAGTCAGAATACCGACGCCATAATTACAACATTACTCAGAAGGCCAACACCGTCATCCTGATTAGGGTTACTTGATTAGGGTCACCAGCTCGGTAAGCCACGCAGGGTGGTGGGGGGATAGGTTTTGACTGCAGTGGGAGGGCTAGGGTTAGGCTGCGGGCCGGGAGTGGGGGGGTTAGATTAAAGCAGGGCCGTAACTACGTGTGTGCCAAGTGGGCTTGGCACACAGCGCAGTTGCCCTGAGGGCGCACGGCCAGCGGCATATAATGAGTCAAATTGACTCATTACATGCTGCCTCTGCTGTGTGCGCCGTGCTGTGGAGGGAGAAGAGGACCAGCGCCGGGCAGCGGAGAAGGAGGAGGAGGGAGGGGGAGCAGGGAGCCGCAGCAGCGCTATGTCATTGGTAGTAAGCGCCGCTGCAGCATCCCCCTCTCCTTCTGTATTGGCTGCCCGGCGCTGCTGTGGATGCTGGGATGCGGTTCCTCCATCCCAGCATCCACAGCAGCGCCGGGCAGCCAATACGGAAGGAGAGGGGGATGCTGCAGCGGCGCTTACTACCAATGAAATAGCGCTGCTGCGGCTCCCTGCTCCCCCTCCCTCCTCCTCCTTCTCACCTGCCTGCACCGAGGGAGCTGCACGAGGAGCCTGACTGCCAGCAGGGAGATGGTAAGTATATCTCTCTTTCTCTTTCTCTCTCTGTCTCTCTCTCTCTCCCTCTCTCAGGGGGTCACCGTCTGCCGCAATGTGTAAAAAGGGGGATGGCTGCCGCAATGTGTAAAAAGGGAGCCTGGCTGCCGCAATGTGTAAAAAGGGAGCCTGGCTGCCGCAATGTGTAAAAAGGGGGACTGGCTGTAAAAAGGGGGCCTGGCTGCCGCAATGTGTAAAAAGGGGTCCTGGCTGCCGCAATGTGTAAAAAGGGGGACTGGCTGCCGCAATGTGTAAAAAGGGGTCCTGGCTGCCGCAATGTGTAAAAAGGGGTCCTGGCTGCCGCAATGTGTAAAAAGGGGGACTGGCTGCCGCAATGTGTAAAAAGGGGGCCTGGCTGCCGCAATGTGTAAAAAGGGGTCCTGGCTGCCGCAATGTGTAAAAAGGGGGACTGGCTGTAAAAAGGGGGCCTGGCTGCCGCAATGTGTAAAAAGGGGTCCTGGCTGCCGCAATGTGTAAAAAGGGGGACTGGCTGCCGCAATGTGTAAAAAGGGGGATTGGCTGCCGCAATGTGTAAAAAGGGGGACTGTCTGCTGTAATGTGTAAAAAGGGGGACGCTGTCTGCTGTAATGTATAAAAGGGGCTCTACCTGGTGTAGTGGCGCTACTGTGCAGCGTAATTTGAATAATGTAGACTACTGTGCACCGTAGTATGAATTGCTATTATTTTGTGGCCACGCCCCTTCCCCATGAAGCCACGCCCCTATAAATTTTTCACGCGCCTGCGGCGCGCACTGCCCCTGTCTTACGTGGGGGGGCGCCACTGTCGTTTCTTGCACACAGCACTAAAATGCCTAGTTACGGCACTGGGTTAAAGCAGCGTGGATGGGTGGTTAGGTTTATGCACCCGGGGAGGGTTAGGGTCAGGCTGCGAGTGTGTGTGTGTGTGTGTGTGGGGGGGGTTTAGGTTTATACACCACCGGGGATGGTTAGGACTGAGGGGTTGGAAGGGTTAAGTTTAGGCTGCTAAAAGGGAGGGTTAGGGGGCCATTGGGGGAAGGTAAGTACACTTACCTTTCCCTGTCGGGATTCTGATCATTGGGATGCTGTCTTATTCTGACCGCCAGCATCCCAAACACCAGCATTTCAACCTCAATTTGTTGTCTGGGCTTGCCGATGGCTAGCGTGAAAACACCGACCAGCCTGAGTGACCTGAGGGTGAATTAGATGACCGATGTTCGCGCAGAGTGATCCGATGCTGCGCCTGCAGACTCAGCAGCGGACCACAGAAACCGGCAGGAGGCGTCTACTTACACACGGCTCCCCCTGCAGCATCAGCATATGTTAGCCCAGCCGCTGCATACAAGTCACCGCTGCTGTGCAATAGCGTCTATCGCTGAATCAGGCCAAATGTACTACTGGAAATCACTACATGTGACAACCCACCTTCCCATGGTGACTCTGCCTATAACCTACCTCTGCCAGCGCAGGTTCTCTTATCTCTTGTGCTCTATATCACGTCCCCTGTATTACACAATGCCTTGATATTGAGCTTTATATTGCTATTGCTTTTATTGAGATTAATCTGCGGCTTGCTCCACGTTCCGTACAGCGGGTAATCAGTCGTAGAAATGTTACAGCTCCGTCGCTCCTCACTTTCATGAACGCAACGCAACTTTATTTATTTATTTCGCCCCTAGTACAACAGAAGTGCCAGAACGCAATGTCTGCTCGGCTACATGGATTTAGAAGCAATAGGAGTACCTATAAATAGAAAGTAATAAACATTCCCACATACTCAGCGCCACTGGCTACAGATTCATCTGGCAGAACAGCGCTCCACACATTCTGCATTGTTTTATATTACAATGTATCAATAACATGTAATCTACTGCTGGTGTGACACATGGGTATCCATCACCCGGCGCGTTTCTCCGGTATCCGTCACCCGCTGTGTTGTGTGCCATCCGTCTGACATTGGCAGGACAAGAAGACATTTGTAACTACAGTATATAGGGGAGCTGTATCAAGCCTTGGAGAGAGATACGGTGGAGAGAGAGAGAGAGATAAAGTACCAATCCGTTCCTGTCATTTTTCGAAGACAAAACAGTGCCAGATGTACTAAGGGGGTCATTCCGAGTTGATCGCTAGCTGCCGTTGTTCGCTGCGTAGCGATCAGTGAAAAAAAGGCTAATCTGCGCATGCATATGCACCGCAATTCGCACGCGCGACGTACAGGTACAAAGAGCATTGTGGTTTTGCACAGGTTCTAGCGACGCATTCAGTCGCAAAGCCGATCGCAAGGAGATTGACAGAAAGAGGGCGTTTCTGGGTGTCAACTGGCCGTTTTCAGGGAGTGTTTGGGAAAACGCAGGCGTGGCCGGGCGTTTGCTGGGCGGGTATCCGACGTCATTACCGTGTCATTCGTCGCAGCATTCATCGCACAGAATAAGTAACTACAGGGCTGGTCTTGTTTTGCACAAAATGTGTTTGCTGCCGCGCGGCTGCACAGGCGTTCGCACTCCTGCAAAGCAAAAATACACTCCCCCGTGGGAGGCGACTATGCGTTTGCACGGCTGCTAAAAGTAGCTAGCGAGCGATCAACTCGGAATGACCCCCTAAGCCTTGAAAAGTGATAAAGTGGAGAGTGATAAAGCACCGGCCAATCAGCTGCTCTCATTTTTCAAACACAGCCTGTGACATGGAAGTTAGGAGCTGATTGGCTGGTACTTTATCTCTCTCCAAGATTTGATACATCTCTCCCACATACTTTGATTGTTTCATCTTTTTCACTATTCCCCTTGAAAACGTGTCATCTAATTAGTACATTAGCCTACGAAAAAAGGATGGCAGCGGTCCTGGGGCCCAAGGGCCCCCATGCATTGCCCAGTCAGCACCCAGGATCGGTACACCCGTGGATAACAGCGTGGCATCTGACCACCCTGGCAGCGTAATTCTGCAAATACATATATTTTTTAAACCAGCTGCTGACTACGATGCAAATAAGATGACATGAGTTGGAACAGGGTTTCCGGTAAGAAATTACTTGCCGGAGATTACCTCTCTTAATGCCGCCAGCTAATGAGGTAATAATGGGTAAACAGTTCCATAATGGCGGCTGTTCCTCCTTTCTAACAATGAAAGGCTGCGCAATGTGCATCAATGCTATCTGTTGGGGGGGGGGGGGGGGTTGTTCTCCACATTGACAAATTATTAGTAGGAAACGTGATGGCGGCATTCCGCCAAAGCACCGTGAAGAGCTGCAAGTTCACAGGACGCTATGTTCAGATCCTGGAAGACAAAACATTCTGTTTGCCCCCCCGCTGTTGTGCTGCACGAATGAGTTAAACATGGCTGGCCTGCTGAGCGAGCCTCTATCCATTACTATGTACTGGCAGAGTTCGGACATCTGGAGAAGACAGGCCCATTGCTCCTGGCTTGGGGTCCTCTCCTGTTTTCTGCTAAAACCATTGTCTGCTTGAAATAACCCTTCAATTTCTCAGCCTGCTCCTCTTCCAAGAAAACTTACATCTTCCCCCCATTCCCCTCCTCTTCTTCTTTCCCAGGCCTGGAGTGAGACTGAATAAACCCCACAGTGACACAGCTGTTCAATTATTTCAGTTCCCCTTAGCAATTCCCCGCAGTGTTTGCTTTGCAGAACAATATATAAATTTACTGCAAAACGGGTCTTGTGGGTCACATCGTGTGCCGGAGCTTCGCTGGAGTCCGGATTTAACGCCTTCCTGTCCGAAGGCACCGTGTAACGTCCAGGCAGCGTGCCGGGAGCGGAGGGGGTTAAACGATTTCCGCTCCCATCTGTTTGGTTTGGACGCGGTTAAGGGTACTGGGCTCAGCATGTGTCTGTACGCTACACACACTCACACGGATCTGCCAAAACATTTTACTAGCGTGCTCTCTGCGCACAGAGGACAGGACGCCTTAACCCCTTCCCAGGATGCACTTTAGCAGCCTGGACCGGAATAAAACTCATCCCATTTGTAAAGCGCTGCGGAATATGCTGGTGCTACATAAGTAACTTGATAAATAATAAAAGTCAGGGTGCTATACGAGATGGTGATAATATAAAGCACTATACATTATATTGCAATCTGCCACTTGCATGCTTGCGCTAACTTCTGCGCACGGGAGAGTCCGCTCAGGTTTTACACCGGCTCGAGGCGAAACTAGAGGCCTGTGAGGCTGTGGAAGGTGTTAGAGCCTGCGCATTAAGGACCTAAGATTGGTTTGATTATAGGACTAGGGCTAAATCCCAAATACTATGCAATGAGAAATAATGTACCGCCGGCATGTATTAAGAATCATGAGCAATACTGAGCAGGTTTACCAGATAGCACAGGCAATGCAGGGACACCAAGAGTCCAAGGACAGGAACTGAATGGTATTAGCAATGCTTAGCAGGTTTACCAGATAGCACAAGCAATGCAGGGAAACAAAGAGTCCAAGGACAGGAACTGAATGCTATGAGCAATACTGAGCAGGTTTACCAGATAGCACAGGCAATGCAGGGACACCAAGAGTCCAAGGACAGGAACTGAATGCTATGAGCAATGCTGAGCAGGTTTACCAGATAGCACAGGCAATGCAGGGAAACCAAGAGTTCAAGGACAGAAACTGAATGCTATGAGCAATACTGAGCAGGTTTACCAGATAGCACAGGCAATGCAGGGACACCAAGAGTTCAAGGACAGGAACTGAATGCTATGAGCAATACTGAGCAGGTTTACCAGATAGCACAGGCAATGCAGGAACACCAAGAGTCCAAGGACAGGAACTGAATGCTATGAGCAATACTGAGCAGGTTTACCAGATAGCACAGGCAATGCAGGGAAACCAAGAGTTCAAGGACAGGAACTGAATGCTATGAGCAATACTGAGCAGGTTTACCAGATAGCACAGGCAATGCAGGGAAACCAAGAGTTCAAGGACAGGAACTGAATGCTATGAGCAATACTGAGCAGGTTTACCAGATAGCACAGGCAATGCAGGGAAACCAAGAGTTCAAGGACAGGAACTGAATGCTATGAGCAATACTGAGCAGGTTTACCAGATAGCACAGGCAATGCAGGAACACCAAGAGTCCAAGGACAGGAACTGAATGCTATGAGCAATACTGAGCAGGTTTACCAGATAGCACAGGCAATGCAGGGAAACCAGGAGCCAGGATACGGATCCTCAGCAAAAGCTGTAGTTCTCACAACACAGGAACATGAGAAGTCCAAGGAACACACTCTAGCAGGACAAGGAGCAGCTCCTGTAGGAAACCTACCTCACGGCAGGCAAAAGAGAACAGTGTATGGCTGCAGGTGGGGATCAATCACGGTTTAACTCCAGCCTAGGTGACACAACTGGCAAACCAAGCAAGGACCTCATTTCTTAAACAGGTCCTGTTCTACGCGTCGACGGCTTCAATTTGTGAAGATGGAGGTGCGTCACCACTGTTAGGACATACTTACCTACATTTGTAATCTCTCCGGGAGATGCCCAAAGAGGAGAAGCAGGTGGGTGGTGATGGGGGCGGGCTGAGCACAACACGTCATTAGGCCCTGCCCACCCGTAGGATAAATTACTCGCCTTTGGAGTTATTGCAGCTCACGCTAACCTGGGACTCTGCAATCTGGTATTCTCATGCATGGCTTCAGGCAGGCTGGGCCCCTGGGATGGGAGCAGATTTGTGTAGATCTGTGAGACACCCTGAACTTTTTTTTCATCGGAGGATAAATTGAAGGAACAGGAGATGAAAGAGGCACCTAATTAACTCTGCGTGCTCCCACTAAGCCACTTTTAAACTCTCCCCTGGCAGATGTCGGCACGGAGAATGGCAGGCAGAAAATGACACGTTATAGCAGGCGACGCAAATAGAATCTGTACAGGAAGAAGAATTAGTCTCACTCACGGCCCACACACAGATATAAATATACACTTCTGTGTGTGTGTGTGTCACTGTATGTACTTTGTGTATGTGCATAAACATATGCGGTACATCACCTTCCGTTATTTGTATGTGATTACTATGGCGTCGTCCAGACACAAGATAATTATAAGCACCACCGGGGGGAGGGGACGACACACATCTCTGGCCCAATAAATGTGAATGTTTTTGAATGTTTTGTTACTTTTTTTTTTGTTGTTGCTATATTACAGTCACCAAAGGTCAGCGCGAGGTGGACTAAAATAAACCCGAAAACCCTCAACTGTAATTATATCGCAATAAATGTTGTGTTTTTTTAAACGGAAGGAATTCACGTGATCAGGCTCTGGGAATATCACCGCCAAGCTGGGCTGCGTTCTGAGCTATTTCGCTCAACGTGAGCTATAATGATCAGTTTGTCAGTTTTCATCCATAAAGCAGTGTTAGATCTCTATTTAGTGTTATTTATATCAGCAATAGCGTTTTGTTGTACGGCAAGAGCTTGTGAATGCTCTAACGCTGCATTACCGCCCAAAACCTCATCCCATCCTGTCTGTGTGTAATCTCTACCACTGTCCCCATCCTTATCTTATACTGTGGACACGCATACGTTCTCGGACAGATGTGACCGGTAACCCTATTGGAATCCACAGGTTTCCTTACACAAGGGGGTTTGGAAAATGTACAAGTGGGGGCTGAACACAGTCAAGGCCAATGGGATCCAACACCCCCTAAAGGCAAGTGCCAGTGACACTAGATGCAGAATACTGGATCCAACCTCTAGAGGCAGACTACTTGTGGTCTTCACCCATTGCAGCCTGTGTCTTAGGGCTGAATATGCTCTATGGTACTTGGCTGCCCCTGCAGAGGGTTACCGCAGTACTAACGTCGGTAGTAGAGATATTGGAGAAACATGTAGATGTATGCTGTATGTGGATTAGAGATGTGCGCGGAATCTCGTGTTTTGGTTTTCAGTTTTATCAAAACCACCATCAAGTGTTTTAGTTCGGATTTGGTTTTGGATTTTTTTACATTTTTATTAACATCAATAGCATTCATTTTCAGTCAGTTTTGCCCACCGAAATGCAATCCAAAAATCCAAAAATTTGGATATAAATTCCGAGATCAGACACTACGGGAGGATCCAAAACTGTGACCCAGTTCAACTCGGATCCCCTAAATACAGGTGGGTTTTATTAAATAAAATTTTTTAAAAAATCCGCATATCTCTAATGTGGATGGCATAAGTTGCACCACTGCCATCCACTGGTCATACAGGAAGTGTTTGTTATACAGGAAGTGCCTCTGCAGCCATTATTCAGCATGATTGCAGTGGGTAAGAAGAACACTGTGGCGATTTTAACAGAGACCACTTTACAGCACCGATATAGAGTGTCAGTAACAGGGGATGCAGGTACTCGCATATACCGAAGAAGATGGAATGGTTCAGTCAGTGGTCAAATTGAAACCAGGGCAGACAGCAATCCAGGAATGGACAAGGTCCAGGTGACTGGCCAGATAAAAGTCAGAGCCCAATGGAAAAAGCTCAGAGCTGATACTAGGGAACCCTATCCGTTTGACACATAGACAGTGTCTAGTTAGACAGTCAATAGATAGACACCATATATTAGACAGACATTAGGTCGACAGAGTCAAAAGGTCGACAGGGTCAAAAGGTCGACATGGAAAAGGTACACAGGTCAAAAGGTCGACAGGTCAGAAGGTCGACATGGTCAAATGGCCGACATGAAAATGGTCGACATAAAAAGATAGACAAATGGTTTTTTTTAATGTAACATGTTTTTGGATTATTTCATACTTTCTCTATCCATGTCGGCATAGAGTTGGTTATAAACCTTGTGGCGAGCGAAGCGTGCCCCGCGAGGGTATGCCTTTCTACAATTGGGGGTCCCAGATGACAAAACTATCCACACAAACCACAAAAATGCAAAAAACATGGTGTCTACCTTTTTCATGTCGACCATTTTCAAGTCGACCTTTTGACCCTGTCGACCTTTTGACCTGTCAACCTTTTCCATGTCGACCTTTTGACCCTGTCGACCTTTTGACTCTGTCGACCTAATGGCTGTCTAACATATGGTGTCTATCTATTGACTGTCTAACTAGACACTATCTATCTTTCATACCGGAACCCTAGGGAACACAAAGAGCAAACACATATACAAGGAAATTGCAGTTATCACGGGAAATGCAACATAGGGCTACCTCATGAGATGGCTCTTAGAGTGCCAGGCCCCCAGGAGGCTAACCCAACACACTCTAATCATGATGGCACTGTACTAACCAACCACCTGCTCCAAGATGTCATATAACAAGGCAGCAGGTGGTGGGGGAGCAGAGGCATCACGTAGAGCGTGTCTTATTCAGTGCCTTGACATATCAGCACATGGCGGAAAATGGACCAGTTAATGGCACACCGGTTAATAGGCCCATCCTATATCAGTGGGGCCCAACCTCTTGTCGTTATTCACATTTGGGAGGCCAAGTGTCTGAGTCTCATTTTTGCAAGACCCCAAAAGAGAATATTTAAAACAGAACGAATTTCCCCTCTCACTATCAAAATAAGATTCTGGGTCCAGACCTGAAGGTTATGCCCCTCTAACCATACATTGGATCTCTCACATCTCACGTTTACCATAGAAGCAGAGATTTCTAAATTTGTGTTTGGCCTTTGAGTGAAGATCGACCCTACAAGACTTTGAATAGGGCTGGTCAAGAAATGGCCTGATTCTGATTTGTTCAGCCTTTTTGTGTCTACCTCCCTCTCTTCCTCCTCAAACCTACATCTCTGACTATTTTGCAGAGTAGAGGAGTTTCATCGTAGAGCCCCCTTCCTACCTCCCTCTGAGCACCACTTGTCCCGGTTGTGTTATTTACCATGTTATTTACCACGCTTATGCTCTGATGTTCCATCACCTTCTACGGCGAGACCAAGTTCTAGCCAGGTGACTATCTTGTTCTTATTCTACTAATGCTACTTTATACTTTTTTCGTGTTTTTTTTTGTAATACACAGTGTTTGGCCAATGACAGCGTTGCCTGTACATACAGTAATCACTCAACTGGCCTACATGGACCTTTCCGTCTCATTCATCTCGGCCACCCAGGTGGCTTCCCAATTCCCATATTAGACACAGGTTCCACAGTTATGTCAATGGATGAGTTGACAGGCTGCATCATCATGAATATAGGTCCAGCCAAGAAAAGGTGCCTGCACTGTGTGTAGTTGATGGGTACAATTTAGAAGACCTTGCCTTGAGCTAGGTGGTGGGATGGCTCAATGCCACTCTGTCCTGAGACAGAAGCTCATCAACCCTTCATCAAGCACAGGAAACATGCACCGAATCATGCAATACAATTAAATTAAATTATGACAATATTGACCACTCTGAATAAATCCCCAGGGTTCATTGCATGAGGCTTTGTGTAACGTAGCCCCGGATAGAAAAGAGGTGAGCTGTTAAATCACCTTCACGGCCCTTTCATCCACTAGGGCAAGGAGCTATAAGAGTAGGCTGCGTTGGAATGGCAGGCAGGGAAGCAGTGGCTGTTTAGTAGCAATTAGGATAGCGGAAGTGCAGATAAGAGCTGCCAGCCCTTCATCAGTGATTAGCCAGCACAAGGCATAAACCGGGGATTAGCGCACCCTTCCCTCTGAAGGCTAGGGATGCAGATAGAGAATGATGAATATGGATGGGGCTGAGGTGTACTTTGTTGATGTTAACCACTTGCACAGTGGAGGCAGGAATATCCTAGAGTCATTATGACTATGCAATAAGTGGCACAATTTCCAACAGACACATCCTAATAACGGAAAAAAGATGTACTCTGGGCTACTGGATTTAATATATACCTCTACAACAGCGACTGGGGTTCCTAGATAAACAAGAGACCTAATACGGGGGGGGGGGGGGGGGAGGATCTCCTCTCTCAAATTATGGTTGACATAAGTCACTTGGCCCAAATGGTAGCAATTCGTAAACCAGTCTGGGTAAGATGATAAATGTTGCAAGTTGAATGAGCAAAACTTATTTTTCTTTTTATATGACACCACAGCCCCGCATCAGTTTAACAGAAGCCTAAAATACCTGCTCCGTGCTGTCAGAGGACCCTGCTGCTTCTGCCAGCTAACCCCAAGTCTCCATGCCCCTCCTCACACTAGGACACTGGCTCTGTCACACAGAACCCCGTCCTCACTCAGATAATCACCCCAGTGCACAGGTCACCGCCTCCAAGAAGACATGTCCCTGGATGCCCCTACTCCGAGTGCAGAAGTCTGTATCAGGACATACTGGTCTCGATTATTCTATAAATAAAGCCTAGCAATACAAATGAACCGTAAAGATTCCTAGTTCAACCTTGGCCCAGAAGAGCTGACAATCCACTCATGTAACAGTTTGGTGAAAATGACATATGTGCCGGAGCACAAAATATATAAATGTTTCAACATATAAAATGTAAAAAGTATAATCTGGCACTGTGACCAGCCGGTGGTATGTCATTATTAAGAAACAAAAAATAAATAAATCGCAATAAACCAGCAACTAGCGGATTACCGCTCGTACAACCGAAATCCGCGTTAACTAGTGTGTGTAGTTTTTATGTAGCATAGACGCATTATTGTTATTTACTTTTTATGTTTGTATTTTATATGGATTAACAGGGTTTGGTATGATGTGTCAACATCCACAACTGTCGACACAGATATTTTAGCCTAAAATTAATTCTAACCCTAATTGCAGCTAAAAGCTGGATACCCAGCAAGACATCGCCAGTAAATGTAAGTATACACGCTGATCCAATATTTAGAAAGCAACTTGCAATATTCGCAACCTGTAAGAAAATCTAATTAAAGTACAGAATTCATTGTGCTTCAGCTTGTGGGAAAATAAAACACTTTGGGCCATATTCAGTAAGGATTGCAGATTTTGCTTTTTAGCAGAATTTGCAATCCTTTCACTCACATGCAGGGAGCCGCCCATAGGAGGGCAAGGCCTAGCATGCTGTTCGCCGCCCACCCACTGCAATCACGCTGAAACTGCGGCGTGATTGCAGAAATTATGGAAGCCTCCTGCTGGCGCAGCCTTGCTGCGATAGCAGGAGGCCCGGCACCATTTTTAAGATCAGAGCGGCTGCGTGTGATGACATGCAGTCACCCTGATAACGCAGCCGACACGCCCCTGTTCGCAACGACACGCTCCCGTTTCTCTGCCGCCATTGCCCCTGCAACGCTCCGTCTTGGAAATGGGCACACACGCAGGACCGGACCTGCGCATGCACCTGCAGGGAGTACGCAAAAATTCTGGTTGGATCGCGGATTGCGATCCAACCTGAATTAGCCCCTTTGTGCGCTGATCTCTGCCCTGCTGTGTTCTCTGGGGACAGTGGGGGGGTGCGACTGAGGGCGGAGTTACAACCATGTCCCCTCACCTGTACTTCCAAGATACTGGTGCCCAGTACTGGTGCCATATCTGAACGTAAATACATGTATGACGTGCCAGCTGACCCCACTGTAGCTTTTAGGGTGCCATTGGCAGCCTAAAGTCAGTCGGTTCAATCATTATTCACTGAATATTTTCTTCTGTTGCCCCCAGCGTTACATGGGGAAGCTTTCGCCGGAGAAACCCGATGAGTCTCTTTGCCAACGGCAATGGCACAGCAGTATCAGATAGTAGAAAGGTACAAGCTCCATCTATGGTAAAAACACCCACTGATTGCTGGAGATTGGGCCTTTCCTTGCATTATAAATAAAGCCCTTAAGGTAACACACACGTAGATAAGAGGAGTGTGACACATAGCTTGTTGCCTTAGCCGTCTTATAATCAGTGGTCCACCCATATGCGTTGTAATCAACTAGATCAACTCCTGACGGTGAGAGGGGTAACTACGGCCAGGCCAGGGCAGTCCATGTGGCGATGGCGCCTGCTGGTGACTGGGTACTTGGACCCTGTAGCGAGAACTTAGCAAAGCACGGCGGTACTTGCATGTTGTCAGGAATCGACTCACCAAGCCGACATCCGTCCGCCGCTGCGGACTCCGTCCTGGCTCCCTGCGGTCACCTGTCATCTGTGTCTCTGCCATGGGACGCCATCACGGGCCTGGGAACACTCCTGTGACAGCGGGCGTGTAGCGCGCCGCGTTCCCGCTAGGCCGCGGCATGGGCGCCGCCATGACAGTCTACAAACAGCCAGCATACAGCGGCCAATCCGGTGCTTGGCCGCACCCACTTTCTCTCACTCACCCAATCCCTGTGCACCAAGGGGTATATAAGAGACTGCAGGATCAGTCTGCAGGCATCCTGGACTTTGTGTCACTCCTGCGACCCATGTGTAAGGATCTGTTCCGTTACTCCTGTGTTCCTGGCTCTCTGGCTAAAGACCTGTACTCCTGGTTATCTGCACAAGCTCCGTGGAACTTCAAGGCCCAGCAATACCTGCAAACAGGCTTCACACTCATCACCACCTTGTGTGCTTCAGCCTGCAGTTGAGACTGACTCCAGGTGTGTCTCATTCCAAACACCTGTGATACAGCTTGCTGCTGCCGGTGCTTCAATACCTGCACTGTGAAGTCAGACTCCTGCCTCTGCTACCAGGTTTGCCATTTAACACCTTGCTGCCTAAAGTTTCCTGTTTTATATCTGCACTGGTTTCCAAACCAGAACCACTTTACAAGCACCCGTTCTTCTGTTTATTACATTTCCGGTTTCTACAGTCATCTGCCATCCAGTTGCCATAGACTTTTCAGCTATTACGCTGTGTGATTGACATTTTACATCTGTGATTATTATTTCTGCTGCCATTTCTGTTATTATCATCTGCAAATAAATATCATTGCGCTGATGCGCTGAAACAACATCCAGCCTCCTCGTTTCCTCCCTTATACCTCCACTGACCCACTAGCGCCCCCTCTGGGGACACAGACAAGTCCAGACCTGACAGTAAGTCCAGGATCGATGGACTCAGATGGTGGACGGAGTGTGGGGTCAGAGGCCTTGCAAAACCTGGTCTCCCGTCTGGATGGTCAAGAGGCTGCGCAGCAGCAGATGTATCAATTTCTGCAAGGGATGTCCTCCCAGATAGATACACTACAGCAATCCCTGCCTAGTGTACTCACTCCTATTGTTCCTGTTACTCCAGCACCTGCCAGTGCTGTGAGTTCCTCTATGCCGACTGCATCAGCTCCAGTGTCACGTCTGCACCTGCCCGTGCCGAGCAAGTATGATGGCAGTCCAGAGTTATGTCGCGGGTTTCTCAACCAATGTGAAATCCAGTTTGAGTTGTTGCCACATAATTTCCCCACGCCAAGGTCCAAGGTTGCCTACATCATCTCCTTACTTTCTGGATCTGCTCTGAACTGGGTGTCTCCTCTGTGGGAACGTGCTGACCCTCTGATTAACAACTACACAGACTTCGTGTCAACTTTCAGACGGATCTTTGACGAGCCTGGTCGTGCAACATCAGCTTCCGCTGACCTGATTCAACTCTGCCAAGGTACCCGTAGTATGGGACAATATGTTATTCAGTTCCAGACGTTGGCCGCAGAGGTTCAGTGGGATAATCAGGCCCTGGTAGCAGCCTTCTGGCATGGACTTTCTGACCGGATCAAGGATGAACTGGCGACCCGCGACCTTCCTGTTCTATTGTCTGACCTGATCTCCTTGTGCATTAAGTTGGACTCTCGCATCCGTGAACGCAATAATGAACGCGCTCGGAGTGAGCCACGCAGATCAAGGATAATACCTTCTGTACAGTTCCAGTCTCCCTCTTCTGACGAGCCTATGCAGATAAATAGGTCCCGCCTATCTCCTGAGGAGCGGGCAAGAAGAATGCGTGAGAGACTCTGTCTGTACTGTGCGGCTGCGGGCCACCAGATTAACTCCTGCACAGTGCGTTCGGGGAAACGCCAGATCCTGACCTATAAAGGAGGAGTCAAGTTGGGATCTTTTTGTCAAGCTCCTTCCAATCAAGACCTTATCCTTCCTGTGACGTTGGAGACTTCAGTTGGGCTCCAGTCCGCATCAGCATTGGTGGACTGTGGAGCTGCAGGAAATTTCATCACCCAAGCTGCGGTAAATAAATTTTGTTTATCTACATGTGAACTTTCCTGTCCAGTTTATATTACCGCTGTGGATGGAAGTCGAATTTCCAAGGGGAATATTTCCCATCAAACTGCCCCAGTGGTCCTGGGAGTTGGATTCTTACACTCTGAACTGATCAAGTTCTTAGTTATCCCTCAAGCCACCCAGGAGATCGTCTTGGGCATGCCCTGGCTCCAGCTACATAATCCACAGTTTGACTGGTCAACATTGCAGCTTACTTCATGGGGTTCACAGTGTCATCAATCCTGTCTAGCCCAAGTGTGTCCCATAAAGTCTACCGAAGTTAAGACACAGTCAAGTCTCCCAGCAGCCTATCAAGATTTCTCAGACGTCTTCTGTGAAAAGGCCGCTGATGTCCTGCCGCCCCATAGGGAATGGGATTGTCCCATCGATCTCCTTCCTGGCAAGAAGCCACCTAGGGGGCGCACCTACCCGTTGTCTGTTCCTGAAACTGAGGCGATGAGTGTTTACATCAGAGAGAATCTTCAGAAGGGATTCATCCGTCCGTCATCATCACCCGCTGGCGCAGGTTTCTTCTTTGTTAAAAAGAAGGATGGAGGACTGCGTCCATGCATTGACTACCGGGGTCTCAATGACATTACCATCAAAAACAGTTATCCATTACCACTCATTACCGAATTATTTGACAGAGTTAAAGGAGCCCGCATCTTCACCAAGTTAGATCTCCGCGGTGCCTACAATCCCATCAGAATCCGGAGTGGTGACGAGTGGAAAACAGCTTTTAACACTCGAGATGGCCATTACGAATACCTAGTAATGCCATTTGGATTGAGTAATGCTCCAGCAGTGTTCCAACACTTTGTGAACGAAATTTTTCGTGATGTCCTGTATAAGCACCTCGTTGTTTACTTGGATGATATCCTCATCTTCTCCCAAGACCTTCCATCTCATCGTCTACAAGTCCGAGAAGTTCTCCGACGTCTTCGTGAGAACCGTCTTTACGGAAAACTATCTAAATGCACCTTTGAAGTACCCTCTATACCCTTCCTGGGTTATATAATTTCCGGATCGGATCTTCAGATGGACCCGACAAAATTGGAAGCTATTGCCAATTGGTCCATTCCAAATTCTCTCAAGTCTATCCAGCGGTTCCTGGGTTTTGCCAACTACTATAGGAAATTTATTCGGGGATTCTCCACTCTCATCGCTCCTATTACCAACCTGACTCGGAAAGGGGCAAACCATTCCAACTGGTCAGAAGAAGCCTTAGCAGCCTTCCAGAAGATCAAGCTGGCCTTTATGTCTGCCCCAGTTCTGTCTCAGCCAGATGTTAACAAACCGTTCGAGTTGGAGGTGGATGCCTCTACAGTTGGGGTTGGAGCTGTTCTCTCCCAGAAGGGAACCGATGGGAAAGTCCACCCTTGTGGGTTTTATTCTCGCAAATTCCTTCCTGCAGAAGCTAACTACTCCGTTGGAGACCAAGAACTACTGGCGATCAAGCTGGCTCTCGAGGAATGGAGATACCTCCTAGAAGGGGCCAAACATCCGTTCAATATCTACACGGATCATAAAAACCTGCTATACTTAAAGGCAGCTCAGTGCCTTAATCCTCGCCAGTCCAGGTGGGCTATGTTTTTCTCACGTTTTAATTTTAAGCTTCATTTCCGCCCAGGTTCGCAGAATGTTAAAGCTGACGCTCTATCCCGATCCATGGAATCCGAAGAGGAAACACCTGACTCAGTGCCTCATTCCATCCTGAGTCCAGTGGTATTCGCTGCATCCCAAGTCTCCCCGGCTCCTCCTCCTGGTAAGACTTTTGTTTCCCCAGAGCTCCGTCCCAAGTTGCTATCTTGGGCTCATCAATCCAAGTTCACCGGTCATCCTGGTGTTCTGAAGACCTTCAAGTTTCTCTCTGAGACGTACTGGTGGCCAAAGATGAAGGCTGACATCAAGGATTTCGTGGCATCCTGTCCTAAGTGTGTGCAGCATAAGACTCCTCGTCAGTCTCCAGCAGGTCAGTTACAACCATTGTCTGTTCCTAGTCGTCCCTGGTCACACCTGTCCATGGATTTTATCACCGACCTTCCTCCTTCCCAAGGATATAATACCATCTGGGTTGTAGTGGACAGATTTACCAAGATGGCTCATTTTGTCCCTCTCCAGGGTCTCCCGTCTGCCCCGAAACTTGCCCAAATCTTCCTACGGGAGATTTTCCGCTTACATGGTCTACCCTCAGAAATAATATCTGATCGGGGGGTACAGTTTGTAGCGAGGTTTTGGAGGGCCCTCTGTGCTGCCATGCAGGTCAAACTGAAGTTTTCGTCATCATACCATCCTCAGACGAATGGGCAGACAGAGAGAGTTAATCAAGATCTAGAGACGTTTTTAAGATTATATGTTTCATCTTCCCAGGATGACTGGTTCAATCTGCTCCCATGGGCCGAGTTTGCCCACAACTTCCGATACCATACTGCTACTGAAACAACACCATTCTTTGCAGTATATGGGCAACATCCCCGTGTTCCTGACTTCCAAGAACTCCCTCATATGGATGTTCCTGCTGCCACTACTGCTCTGTCTCAGTTTTCATCAATTTGGAAAAAGATTCATGTATCTCTCAAAAAGGCCTCCAGCCGGTACAAATTCTTTGCTGACCGCAAGAGACGTGCGGTTCCTCACCTGAAACCTGGGGACAAGGTTTGGCTATCAACCCGTAACCTCCGTCTTAGGGTTCCGTCCATGAAGTTTGCACCCCGTTTCATTGGTCCTTTCCCTGTTGAAAGAGTCATCAACCCTGTGGCCTATAAACTGAAGTTACCACCTTCTCTGCGTATACCTAACGCTTTTCATGTTTCTCTCCTTAGACCTCTAGTCCTGAACCGTTTTCAGAGTTCTCTTCCAGTTGGCCCCAAAATTCGAACTCAGCGGGGCGTGGAATTCGAGATCGGCAAAATCCTGGACTCTCGTTGCCGGTATGGACGTCTCCAGTACCTGGTCGATTGGTCCGGTTATGGCCCAGAGGAGAGGAGTTGGGTAAACTCATCTGATGTCCATGCTCCAAGGTTGGTCCGTGTCTTCCACAGCACTCATCCATCCAAGCCACGTGGGTGTTCGGTGTCCACCCTTAAAGGGGGGGGTACTGTCAGGAATCGACTCACCAAGCCGACATCCGTCCGCCGCTGCGGACTCCGTCCTGGCTCCCTGCGGTCACCTGTCATCTGTGTCTCTGCCATGGGACGCCATCACGGGCCTGGGAACACTCCTGTGACAGCGGGCGTGTAGCGCGCCGCGTTCCCGCTAGGCCGCGGCATGGGCGCCGCCATGACAGTCTACAAACAGCCAGCATACAGCGGCCAATCCGGTGCTTGGCCGCACCCACTTTCTCTCACTCACCCAATCCCTGTGCACCAAGGGGTATATAAGAGACTGCAGGATCAGTCTGCAGGCATCCTGGACTTTGTGTCACTCCTGCGACCCATGTGTAAGGATCTGTTCCGTTACTCCTGTGTTCCTGGCTCTCTGGCTAAAGACCTGTACTCCTGGTTATCTGCACAAGCTCCGTGGAACTTCAAGGCCCAGCAATACCTGCAAACAGGCTTCACACTCATCACCACCTTGTGTGCTTCAGCCTGCAGTTGAGACTGACTCCAGGTGTGTCTCATTCCAAACACCTGTGATACAGCTTGCTGCTGCCGGTGCTTCAATACCTGCACTGTGAAGTCAGACTCCTGCCTCTGCTACCAGGTTTGCCATTTAACACCTTGCTGCCTAAAGTTTCCTGTTTTATATCTGCACTGGTTTCCAAACCAGAACCACTTTACAAGCACCCGTTCTTCTGTTTATTACATTTCCGGTTTCTACAGTCATCTGCCATCCAGTTGCCATAGACTTTTCAGCTATTACGCTGTGTGATTGACATTTTACATCTGTGATTATTATTTCTGCTGCCATTTCTGTTATTATCATCTGCAAATAAATATCATTGCGCTGATGCGCTGAAACAACATCCAGCCTCCTCGTTTCCTCCCTTATACCTCCACTGACCCACTAGCGCCCCCTCTGGGGACACAGACAAGTCCAGACCTGACACATGTACAGTGGAGCACGGCTATTCTAAGGGTCCAAGAGCTGCTCTAGGCAGTCATCGTGCCCACTAGACCTGGCTTGGGCAATCGGAGCACAGGAAGGTCCAAAACATCTACATGGTCAGTGCGGGATCCGGTCTGAAGATCGACAGTGTCTAGGTCGACAATGTTTAGGTCGACCACTATAGGTCGACAGTCACTAGGTCAACATGGATGGAAGGTCGACAGGGTTTCTAGGTCGACATGTGCTAGGTCGACAGGTCTAAAGGTCGACATGAGTTTTTTTTTAAAAAATTCTTTTTTTTGAATTTTTTCATACTTAACGATCCACGTGGACTACGATTGGAACGGTAAAGTGTGCCGAGCGAAGCGAAGGCACCATGCCCGAAGCATGGTGAGCGAAGCGAGCCATGCGAGGGGACGCGGTGCACTAATTTGGGATCCCGGTCACTCTACGAAGAAAACGACACCAAAAAAAAAAAAAAAAATCCTCATGTCGACCTTTAGACCTGTCGACCTAGCACATGTCGACCTTCCATCCATGTCGACCTAGTGACTGTCGACCTATAGTGGTCGACCTAAACATTGTCGACCTAGACACTGTCGATTTGATGAACCACACCCGGTCAGTGCACGCAGCGGTCTTCTGCATGTAGAACATTGTGACTGGGCTGCTGTATTGTAGCATTGTAGTTTAGAGCTCTGCCGGGCGCACCTCCCGCCCAACTCTCAACTTGTACACACATTCTGAAGCCCAAGGCGTGACCCCCATGGCACGGGAATACTCACCCCCACTGGGCATGCAATTGACACTTCTACCAGGCTATCAGGCAGGAGAAATTGAAAGCAGGATGTGGGAATTGGACGGCTGCTGTGCACTTTCACATTTCTCCTGTCTCTTAGCAGTTTCCGTAGCACAGGCAGCGAGAGTCCCGTGTAACACAGGGACTCTATGCCCGGGATAAGGGAGGCAGTACGTTCCCTGGTCAACACAGGGCTAAAGCAGAGCCGATCGCAAAGTGAGTGTAAGTTACTGTTATAAAAGTTTCACGTTGTGTTTCTTCCCATATGCAGAGTGTGATGTGGTCAGCATCAGTAACACATACGAGCTTGCTTTATACCAGACACTTGTGTCAACGTTGGAATCCATTATAGGCAGCGGCGGCTCCAGAGTTGGGACTGCAGTGCAGTCCGAATTTCAAATAGGGAAGCCGCACCAACTGCCACCCCAAACTGACTCACTGGCAGTTGGTGGGGCTCCCCTATTTGAACTTTGGATTGCGCTGCAGCCCCACCTCTAGAGCCGCCACCATGTCCATAACGGGCATATGCAAAACAAGCAAAACAGATAAACATAAACACACAAAAGATGAATCTATGCAAGAGCCATGAAGATTGCACAAATCAGTGTTAGCATCGGGTTTGCTACCAGCCAATCACAAAAGGTTCCTTAGTGAAGGCTCCCGTCACCATCAGCCACTATTTGCACCTGTCCTTGACAACCCCCAAAATCAACACCTTTCGGATTCTCTGTCCTGACAGGTGTTCCTAATTTGTGTGAACACACCCTTACTCTACTTCAGATGTATTAGAGAGCTCCTGTCTCCTCCAGAACCCACCCCGGCAATGGCTGCGGACCACGTATGATCAGGTGGTGCTAGAGGTCCGAACACATCACAGGGACGGGTTCCTTAGAGAGCCCATATCCCCGCAGGTGAGGATTAATACAAGCCGCAGATATAAATCGCACTCTCAGTGTGATTTTGGGTGCTAGTACCACATTGCAAATGTGATTATGATAAATCTCTTCCATAGGGGTCCATTTATCGAAGCTTCTAAAGAAGTGAAGTTGCCCATGGCAACCAATCAGATTCAAGCTATCATTTTATAGAATGTTCTAGACAAATGATAACTAAAATCTGATTGGTTGATCCACTGTAGGAGGTTTGATAAAGTCACAGCACACCAGATAGAAGTGGCATTGCGCTATTACAATGCCTGTCCTGTCAACAACGGATCATTGGCGTAGCCGGCACCATGACATATGACGTGTTTATTACTATAAAATTTTCACAGGGGCCAAAAAGCAGCTGATTTTGTTAGTTCCTTTGGGGTACATTTTCTAAGCAGTGATAAGAGCACAGAAGTGAGCCAGTGGAGAAGTTGCCCCTGGCAACCAATCAGCACTGAAGTAACATCTATAATTTGCATACTATAAAATGATTCAGAGCTGCTGATTCGTTGATGGGGAAATTTCTCCACTGGCTCACTTCCCCGCTCTTATCACTGCTTAGTAAATGTTCCCCTAAATCTGTAATTATAAGCAATTTATTAGGTGAGCTGTATCAAGCCTTGGAGAGAGAGAGAAAGTACTAGCCAATCAGCTTATAACTGTCACATTTGTAGAATAGTCTGTAAAGTGACAGTAGCTGATTGGTTAGTACTTAACTTAAACAGCCCCATAGCGCAGTGCAGCCAGACCACAGCTCCAGAGTAGTCTAATACTGTATGCTGCATCCTCATGGGGGGCTGTCGGAACTACTATTATAGGACACGGGAGGCCGTCTGCAAAAAAGACTAGCTCAACGGTGCCCAAGGAATAAATGCCTCCATCATACCAAATTGCTGTGGTTTTATGGCAATTTGAGTCAGACTTGTGGCTGCTATTGGACTACGGAGTCATGTCGTTAGAGAATAGTTTATAATTTAATGGGAATAAATAAAATATCTAAAATTCTCCTTTGCTGCCCAGATGTTTGGCGTGAACTTAAAAATGATCTAATACCGTTACCGCCGGAACATATACTTTTCATACACAGTACGAGTTATCAAAACTTGGAAAGAGATAAAGTACCAGCCAATCAGCTCCTAGCTATCTTTTTTCAAACACAGCATGTAACATGAAAGTGAAGAGCTGATTGGTTGGTACGTTATCTCTCTCTCTCTCTCTCTAAGCTTTGATACCTTTCTCCAATAATTTTTCTACAAAGGGAACCTTTTTCAATAGTTACTTTATTTTTGCAATTGTACTGGGAAAGTGGGAACAGTCACGGGGGGTAATTCAGACCTGGTCGCTCGCTGGCGACCTCGCACAGCGGGCGATCAGGTACAGACTGCGCATGCACCGCAATGTGCAGGTGCGCCGCGTGGGTACAAAGCGGATTGCCGCTTAGCGATTGGTTTGTGCGACGGATCCTTTCGCACGGGCAATAGCAAGGAGTTTGACAGGAAGAGATTGTGGGTGGCAACTGACCGTTTTCTGGGAGTGACTGGAAAAACGCAGGCGTGTCCAAGCATTTGCAGGGAGGGTTCCTGACGTCAATTCTGGTCCCAGACAGGCTGAAGTGATCGCAGCGGCTGAATAAGTCCTGGGCTGCGCAGAGCCTGCACAAAATCTGTTTGTACAGCTCGGCTACACGTACGATCGCACACTTGCACAGCAAAAATACACTCCCCCTGTAGGCGGCGACTATTTGATCGCAGGGGTGCAAAAATCGCTGCCTAGGGATCAGGTCTGAATTACTCCCATGGTCCCTTTCTATAAACAAGCCATGACGAGCGGCCTAAAAAACGCCCCGACATCACCAAATTTTACAATAATCCCTCCAGCTATATCATACGGTCAGCGTGCTCTGTGACAATATTTTTCTGATCTTTGCGGAGTATGTTACAGCCAAATTGTAATATTATTTCAGAGGGCCCACACTCTATTATTTTTTCTTGTTTCAGACCGACATAAATTACATTTTAAAACGGGCTTCCAGAGATATATATTTAAGCAGTAAAATCCCTCTTTATTCCAGAAGATTAGTGAGGAAATTATTTTCTGCTCACATTATATAAATAGAATTAGCAAGCGGCGCACACAGGGAGAGCGGCAGAAAGTATTTATTGGCTCGTAATATTTCTCAGGTTTGGCTGAGCTCTTAAAACTTTTTATTTTTTGACACTGTTGTAGACCACAGTCGGAGGGTTAATGTAACAGCGATATGTATTACTGGTAGGTCACATAGCGTTAGGGGTCAAAGACGCAATCGCAACCAGTACCACAGAAGTACATGAAGCCACCAGCTTAGACATATCTGCCATCCAACTCAATGATGTCATACGCTTATAGGTGACCTCCAAGGGGTAATTAGAAGCCTGGGGAGACTTATCAAATCTTAAGGAGAAAAGGAGGCGTGGCCCATAGTAGCCAATGAGATCCTAGCTATCATTTATCAAGGACATTCCATAAAATGATAGCCAGAAGCTGACGAATTGATGTCATTTTTAGAACGTTTAATAAATCTCTGCCTAACGGGGAGGTGTGTCAAACCTTTGAGAGAGCTAAAGTGGAGAGGTTGCTCGTAACAGCCAATCAGCTCCTGTCAGTTTATAGACTGTGCTAGATAGAGGATAGCTACTGTAGAAGCTGGTTGCTATGGGCAACTTCTCCACTTTATTTTGCTCAAAGGTTTGATACATCTCCCCCTTAATGTGAAATTTTAAGGAAACGTCTGTGGCCATATTCTCTCCACTGGGAAGTCGGATACAAGGGTTATGACATAAAAAAAAAAAAAAACAGATAGGGGATATCTGGAGAAAGGATGTGGGGGTATTTTGTTGGTCTTTGTGGCTGCAATTTTGGGAGGGTGGGACCGGCCCAGTCAGTGAAGGGAACACCTAGGCCAAATTTGTGTGATGCAAGAGATAGTTCTTCTGCTTTTTATGAAAAAGATTTAATGACGCCCAAATTCGGCGGTGTACGGGATGCCGGCCGAACTCGGACGGTTTTTTAAAAGGGGCAATCGCTTACAAGGCAAAAAATAGCCCCCTCGGATAAATATCACTGAGGCATGAGGCTGTTTCTCTTACTCTGTGCCTCAGTGACAAATAAAATACATAAACATAAGATAGATTACATTAGGCTAACAAACGGCTTATACCGCAAAATGGCTACGCCTGGGTGTAGGTAGTGAACCCGCTCTAGCAACGGCACACGTGATTGGTGGACACATAAATTGCGCATCTGGCTGAAATCAATATATTTAATTTTAAACATCTCCGTTTCTGCCGCGGTCAGAAAACAGTCATATAATTACCTGCAATCGTAACACAATTCGCTTTGACGGGAAAACTACTTGTATTCCTGTCAGATAGACTGGGCTTGTCTGGTGCATGCAGGAAACAGACATCTGGGGAGTGGGTTACGGAGTAGAAGGGTAAACAGCGGGCTCTTCATAACAATGACAACAATAAATGGACAATGCATCTATAAGGCCACTTAACACACTCCAGAAGACAATTGCAATTTGTAATAAAGTACGCAGCGGGCGGTAGAGAGAACAGAAGATAGCGCGCAGTGTCCCCCTGTGTCTTTAATGCATATTTCATCTCCGCCGCACTCTCAGAAACATAGGGGAGTGAATAAAAGAGGGTCCTCAGCTGGAAATTGGAGCCGCTGGGTAAATGAAAGCCTTCGCTGCATTCTCTAAACCTCCATGAGGCTGTTCCACGCCACAAAATATTGTGTGCTGATAAATGTCCCTGGTGCGCAGCCTCTCGCACCTCGCCACGGCGTGACCGGGGTTTATCAAGGAGCCATTTCTGCCTCCAGCCTCGAAGGCAACTTGTGTTTTACACGCTGAGATGTTCCGGCTCAGGGGACGGCTAGAAACGTTTGCCCTTGGGGGGAGTAAACACAATAAAGTTGCCATATTCTTTTAGCAGAGGGCTGCGGCAGAAATGGAGGCGCTCCCACACTCAGGACAACGCAGAGACATTTACTAGTGTGGAAAGTGTGTGGCTTTGTAACGTCTTTTGTTTTTAGTTTATTAATAAAGAAAAAAACAGAATTATTTACATGTACCGACTCGCCGCTCTGTCGCTTGGGGCCTGGGTCCGCTGTCTCCCGGTCCCCTTCAGTTCTGGATCCGGAGGCATCTTCTCGGCTTCAGCATGTACAGACTTGCCGCACTGTTACCAGAAGGCCCGGGCGGGCTGCTTGTCAGCCGTCCTCATCTTCAGCTATGGGTCACCCCATTCGCGTACTTCCTTTCTCACATTCTCTTTCTCATTGGACGGTCGAGGGAACCCGTTCATTCATAGGCCGACCTACGGAAATGCACTTCTGAACATGACATAAAGGCCACCTCACTAGTCTCCTGCTCAGAATCCCTGTCTCGTATATCCCACAAACTGGCAGGGCTCTCCGTATATATCTCTATTGACAGATATCGCTTCCGGAAACCTTTTGTTGACTCCCAGACAAGTTCAAGGCCATTACGGTGACATGGAAGTTAGAGACAATATAAACTTTAGTCTATATCACATAGACACTCAGCAGCTTGTTCCGTATGAGACATTAAACTACTTTGCCTCGAACCTCATCTGAATCCCCACACACTAATCTCTCTTAGATCTCTCACACACTAAAACCCCACAGCCAATGGGATTGGTGCTTTCCAGCTCTCAGATACCATCACTTACTCCTTATATGCTCCCCCGGGGGATTAGTGTTTCCGGGGGAAATATGTGTGTACAGGATTATTAATGTGGCAGAGTTTCTGTACTCACCATAGGATGCTAAGACAGTGAGCAGTCCAGCTGATTAACCAGTGGAGTGGTTTATTGAAGGAATAATGAGTACTGCCGTACTCACTGTTGTACACACTGGTTGAGCTTGAGCGGAGCGGGGTGTCATAACAGCTTGCCAGTCGGTGAGTGTATGTAGCTTGCAGGTAGTGGTGCAGGATGCTGGAAGACAGTTGGTAACAGCATGTAATCGCAGGTCTCACCGGAGCTCAGTGGAAGACGGATGTTTCTCACTGTGGTGCTTTAATACAGTGATAGATGGCGCCACATCTGTGCAGTACGTAGGTGTGCGGCCATCTGGGTACAGGGAAGGAAGACTCCTTGGAGTTACATTATGGAGTCTGCGCAGTAGCCAGTACACTTTCAAGGATTTAAATCATCTTAACTATGAGGAGCAGTCTACTAAACAGTGCGCTAAAAGGGGCATGCCAGAGTGGGATATATGCAGAATACCTGGTAAACCCCTCCTGCGGGAACTATTTCGGGCTTAATGGAAAGCCTAGCCTTGGAACCCTAAAATACTAACTAGAAATGATCTACAGTAAGTGTGATGTTAGTGTATTAATATTTGTAGACACTCCCTTACTAATAGGTGTAAGCCTGAATCTTTAGTGATGGTCCCTGGGACCAGGGGGATGCTGGGAAGTGGGTGGTCCAGTGTGCAGTGTGCTTGGAGTTGGTGATGGAATAAACAGCACAGCAGTGAACTCACATGTCTCTGTGTCCTGATGACTGGATTTACAAACATATGAACAAAACATGGTGTCAGTAGAAGTTTAACTTGTACTGCTAGCACTCTCAGAGTGTGAAAGAATCTTGCAGAAGTCTGTGGCTAGGATACTCTGTGTCTGCAAAGCCTGCCGTGTGCTCCTATCTTCAAACAGTGAGTAACCATGGATAAACTAGCTCCTCCAACCGGCATGCTGATGTCTGGTAACTTGTCTGAAAACTGGAAAAGATTTAAGCAAAGGTTTAATATATATCTTGCTGCATGTGGAGCTGATTCAGAGACTGACAAAACGAAGGCATCCATTTTCCTCCATGTGATAGGAGAGGATGTGCAGGACATTTATAATAGTTTTCAGTTTGATGAGGGGCAGAATATGGTGCTATCTTCTATAATGCAAAAGTTTGAAGATTACTTTGTGCCAAGGAAAAATGTGACATGTGAAAGATATAAGTTTTTCACATGTGATCAGAAGTCTGTAGATGGATTTGATCAGTATGTTACAGAGCTGCAATCACTCAGTAAAACCTGTGAGTTTGGTGATTTAAAGGATTCACTGATTAGAGATCGTATTGTCTGTGGAATACCTGATAATGGACTCAGAGAGAGATTGCTGAGAGAGCAAGACCTAACAATAGAAAAGGCAGTGACTATGTGTAGATCTGCAGAAATAACTAGATTTCAAGCCAAAAAGTTACACAAGGAAGTTGATGCTGATGTGCATGTAGTGCAGAAAACAGAGCCATGCAAACCTCCATTCTCAAGAATGAAGCAGTCTAATCCACAGTCTAATAAAGAAATGTGTAGTAGATGTGGAAATGCTCACAATCCTAAAATGTGCCCTGCTTATGGTAAAACCTGCATGAAATGTGGTAGACTTAATCATTTTGCCAAATGCTGTCAAATTAAAAGTAAAACAACCAGAGTGCATGCTGTTAAACAAACAGATGAATACTTTGTGGATTGCATTGAACTTTGCAGTGCAGATAAGAAAGAATGGATTGTCCCTTTAACTGTGAATGAGATTGTCATTCCCCTTAAGCTTGATACTGGTGCGCAGGTGAATTTAATATCATTTGAAGACTATAAGACTTTTAGAGTAAAACCTAAAATTCACCCAGCCAAAGTGAAAGTTACAGGGTACACTGGGGAGGAAATTCCTGTGAAAGGTACATGCTTAGTGACACTGAAATATAAGGGACAACAGTTTAAAACATCTCTACTGATTGTGGATAAAAATGTGCAACCGATTCTAGGATTAAGTTCCTGTGAGAAACTAAGCTTGCTAAAGAAAGTTTTTATGGTGACATCACAAGTAGAAGATGACTGCAAATCGATGTTTACAGAATACAGAGACTTGTTTGAAGGTCTAGGTTGTTTGCCTGGAGAGCATAAAATAAATATAGACACGTAAGTTTCTTCAGTGATACACCCCTGTAGAAAAGTGCCGTTTGCGCTGAGAGAAAAACTGAAACATGAGTTAAATCACATGGAAGCCTTGGGTGTGATACAGAAAGTTGATGAGCCTCCTGAATGGGTAAGCTCCTTAGTAATTGTTGAAAAGAAAAATGGACAACTCAGAATATGTCTAGACCCCAGAGATTTAAACAAAGCTATTAAACGAGAACATTTCAAACTACCAACCAGAGATGAAATCATGTCGCAATTTGCAGGAGCAAAATGGTTCAGTAAATTGGACGCATCTTCAGGATTCTGGCAAATGAAGCTAGATGAGGCCAGCTCAAAGTTTTGTACATTTAATACACCAGAAGGTCGATACAGATTTCTTCGACTACCATATGGAATATTGTCTGCTCCAGAAGTATATTACAAAAAGATACACATGATTTTTGAACATATTCCAGGTGTTGAAACAATGATGGATTACATTATTGTCTGGGGATCTACAAAGGAAGAACATGATTCTAGATTGAGACAAGTAATGGAACTTGTCAAGAAAGTAAATATAAAGCTAAACAAGGACAAATGTGAATTTGGCGTGAATACACTTACCTTTATGGGCGACGTGGTCTCAGATCAAGGTGTAAAACCAGACCCAAGGAAAATATCAGCCATAGTGAACATGGAACGTCCTAACAACAAAGACGACGTCAGAAGATTCCTAGGAATGATTACTTACTTAGGAAAGTTTATTTCTCAACTCTCTGAACGAACAGCCTCTCTTAGATGATTGTTGGACACAGATAACGAGTGGATGTGGTCACATGAACAAGAAGAAAGTTGGCAAAACTTGAAACAGATCATTACAGAGCAACCAGTGCTAAAATTCTTTGATCCTGTGAAAAGAATAAGAATATCAGCAGATGCTTCGCAATTTGGCCTAGGCTCAGTGCTGTTACAAGAACATGAGGATACATGGCAACCAGTAATCTATGCATCAAGAGCACTGACAAGTGCTGAAACAAGGTATGCTCAGATAGAAAAAGAACTTCTAGCGATCACATATGCATGTGAGCGATTTCATCAGTTTGTGTATGGTCAAACATTTACAGTGGAAACTGACCACAAGCCATTGGTAGCTATCATGACTAAATCATTACATGACTGTCCCATGAGAATTCAACGAATGCTTATCAGACTACAGAAATATGAGGTACACTTGCTGTACTGTCCCGGCAAATACATGTACATTGCTGATACACTTTCTCGTGCTGTGGACAAAAGTGAAGGTTCCAAAAGTCTGACGGATGAAGAGATAGAAGCCTATGTTAATTTGATTGTAGCTTCTCTACCAGTGTCTCTTGCAAGACAAAAACAGATTAGGAAAGAAACTGAGACAGATGACACAATGAAAGTGTTGAAAGATATCATTCTGAAAGGTTGGCCAGCAGAAAAACATGCATGCCTGCTGTCTATCCATGATTATTGGATGTACCGCAGCGACCTTACAGTTGTCAGTGGTATTATTTACAAAGGCAATAGGTTTGTCATACCTGTACGACTAAGAAAAACTATGCTGTGCAAGATACATGAAGGCCACTTAGGAGAAGAAAAATGTAAGTGGAGACCGCGTGAAGTTATGTATTGGCCAAGAATGAACCAAGACATAGCACAGACTACAGCTACATGTGAATTATGTCTTACATATAGACCGAAACAACAAGTCGAGCCACTGAGTCCTCACGCAGTGCCAGAGAGACCGTACCAGAGAGATGGCGCAGATTTGCTTGATTGTAATGGGAAAACGTACATTGTCGTGACTGATTATTACTCTAACTACCCTGAGGTGAAGACACTACATACAACTACTAGTAAAGCCGTAATCAATTGCATGAAGTCAATCTTTGCAAGGCATGGTGTTCCTATGGAAGTGTTCACCGACAATGGTCCTCAGTTTTCCAATGCTGAATTTAGACAATTTGCTGATGAGTGGGAATTTGTCCATACTACGTCAAGTCCCCACTATCCACGCTCAAATGGGTTGGTGGAAAGTTCAGTAAAAACTGTAAAGAGTCTCATGAAAAAAGCTCAAGAAGGTAAAGAAGATTTCTACAAAAGTCTTTTAATCTACCGCAGTACACCTTTACAGAGTGGACTTTCTCCTGCACAAATGCTGATGGGAAGGAGGATTAGAGCAAATCTCCCGATACATGATGAACTGCTTAATACACATAACTCAGTGTTGGTCAGACTGAGTAAGGAACGTCAACAGGCGAAACAGAAACTGTTCCATGACAGGCGAGCAAAAAGCTTATCTGATCTAAAATCGGGTGACCAAGTCCGTCTCAGAGATCACGAGAAAGGTATTTGGGTGCAGAAAGGTATTGTGCAAGCACAAGTCGCACCAAGATCTTATACTATACGTACAGAGCGTGGAATGGAAGTAAGAAGAAATCGGGTGGATTTAAGATCTCAACCTAACCATAATGAAGACAACATGACTGAAGAATACCCTTCATCTGACATGTATGATGATCCTCATAATGGTGAACAAACCACAATTATAGAAAGGTCCAACATGGTAGATGAAACACAGACTGTGTATGAAAGACCCAAAAGGGAAATACGCAGACCTGAGAGACTCATTGAAACGTGTTAGATGATGTTCTTAATATGACGTTGTTAATTGTTGCATTGAAGCGTACAGGGCTTATCTTTAAAGAAAAGAGGATGTGATGTTAGTGTATTAATATTTGTAGACACTCCCTTACTAATAGGTGTAAGCCTGAATCTTTATTGATGGTCCCTGGAACCAGGGGGATGCTGGGAAGTGGGTGGTCCAGTGGGCAGTGTGCCTGGAGTTGGATGGAATAAACAGCACAGCAGTGAACTCACATGTCTCTGTGTCCTGATGACTGGATTTACAAACATATGAACAAAACAGTAAGTACCTGATAAGTCTGGGCTGTCCAGAGTCACCACCTTTTCATATTCCGGACATATATTTCCAGACAGGGGGAGAGACAAAGGGTATAGCCAAAACCACAGTATGGATACAACCACTTTTTTCCTCAGATTTCAGTCTCCATGTGTCCCTTTATAAGCTATCTGCTCCACATGCCCCTTTATATGCCTCAGAACCTCCTCATCCCCTTTATATGTTCCAGAACCTCATCATGTCCCTTTATATGACCCTCCTCCAGGGGTCAGTAACTTTTTTGAGTAAGATCACGGATGAACTTGGGTGCTTGATTTGTTTCTACAGAAACTACACCATGATTAGCTCTACTGCCAATCAGTGCGTAGTCATGACTACAGGGAGTCCTAACAGCATTGTAGGCTCTGAGCAATGCAATACACTGGGTCCCCTACCCACCCATTCACAGGAACCAGTCCTGCACCGTCTCTCCACATGCTTCCTTACAGTGAATGGCTGTCAGCACTCTGATTGGTGGATAGCTCCGGCCATACACCACTCCGCATGCTGACAGCCTTTCACTGTCTGGCTGCAGGCTGAGAAGCAGGTAGATGCTGCCTCACCGCTCTGATTGCGTGACCACCACCTGCCCTGCTCGGAGGCCCTTGGAATTGTGGGACCCTGGGCAGCTGCCCATTGTGCCTCTACGTTAAGATGGCCCTGCCTGTCCCTTCCTTTATAAATGGGCCCTGTTCTTTGCATGTCTACTCTAATGGTCGGCCAAGCATCTGTGGTGGATGGCCACTCCCCCTTTGATGGCTCACCACACCCTTTAGCTTAGGCCCCTACCACCGCATTCCCTGGTGGGCCCTTTATGCCCCAGTCTGACACTGAACACAGAACTCAGGAGATCTCCTTCCACTCTCCCCCTAGAGGTCACTCAGCTTTCAGCTACTATAGACATGTTAACATGTCCCAGTAAACTTGAGGTGCCTGTCCAGCAGTGACTTGAGCTCTCACATCTTGAGGAGGAGCAGCAGGGTCCCTTTGTCTTCGCTGGTCCACCTCCAGCTGCCTCTTCCTCCTCAATCCCCACAGTCCGGACCCCACCACAGCTCCCCGACTGTACTAGATAAATCAAATGACAAGTAGAATCTAATTGGTTGCTATGGTCAACTCTCCCCCCCAAGACTGGAGTTCATAATACATGGAATATTACAGGTGAAGGATGTGCGAGATATATCCACACTCCAGAACACTTCTGCGACCTGTGATATCAAAAGCTCCAACCATTCCCCAGCTCAGGCAAAAAAGGGATCTAAAAGGAACAGCTTAGAGCAGAGGTTCTCAAACGCGGTCCTCAAGGCACCCCAATGATCCAGGTTTTAAGAATATTCATGGCTCGGCAAAGATGGTTAAATCAAACTGACTGAGGTGTTAATTAAGTCACCTGTGGCCAAGCATGGATAAACTTAAAACCTGGACCGTTGGGGTGACTTGAGGACCACGTTTTGGAACCTCTGGCTTAGAGAGAGACAGTCTTATAGCAGAAGTCTAACTTTTATGAATGTTCCTCATTAATCAAATATCTCCCCCCTCCCTAACAATGCTAGAGACTGTATGTACCTGGAACCAATTATGGTCAAAAGAGTTGGTCGTCCTTTCAGAAAAGTCTATTGTATTCTTTAGAAGAAATGGGCATACTAAGAAAAGAGAGGCCTTGGTGTGCCATTCCTGGGGTCCCACTAATGCAGAGGAGAAGCTCAGTGGTGCTCCTGGAAGTGAATGAATGTAGACGGTGGCGCCCGCACATCTTACCGAGGCTCTGCAGCGACACAATAACTCGTACCTCTTACAGTCCTGGAGAACGCGTCCTAAGCAGTAAATGGGTTCAAGTGTGTCCATAAGGGCTCTTAGCCGCTTGTAGAGCAAGTATCTCCGGAGCCTATCAAGGAACTCTGAGAGGCCTCTCCACAACTGTTATGCAGTGGATTTCATTTACGACAATGTTTGAACTGACACAGAACAGAAAAGCCGTTCTGATCAATATTTATTAAATCGGAGCATAGGCGAATATCAACCAGGAGGTTGTAGGCAATAGCTCGGGGGCCCGGGCAATTAGGGGGTCCAGTTCTTTTCTGTATTTAAACTCACAGATGAAAGCGTGACCTTACCAAAATGTAAAGTGAACTTAAAGTGAGGGGCTAACCCATTATGCTTCCAGGGGCTATGTTCCTGCTCTTTATTGCAACCATTTGGATTGTAAGGCTTTCTGCTGGGTGTATTAATAAATGATCTACTGTGTATATTAAAGAATGATGAGGCTTTTAGTGAGCGAATGAGGAAAGGATTCGCAGCCTGAACACCTCCAGGGCCCGCTGAACTGTAGTATTAATTCACCAGGGAAAATGAATCAGGGGTCTGCCTAGCCATTCCGCTGCCCGCGACGGCAAATTCCAGTATATTCCATCTTTCTCATTTATTATACAAACTACTGGAAACATTTATATGAATTGTGTGTAATTCCAATCGTGTTCCAATTTTCAAGCAGTATCAGATCCACCAACATGCAAAAACCTATATATTGTGGCAGGGACAGTATAGCTCTACATGGAGTTTTTGTGGAATAGCAGGATGTCCCAGGTTTAGCAGAGCAGCAGCAGGACTGAGGGTCCAGCCCAGGGTTTGCCTCAATCAGTTGTCAGCCAGAAGCTCGGCTAATTAATTAACAGCACCTGTAATCTACCTTTTTGTATGTGTTCAGTGCACAGAGACTTTGCTCCTGACGGCGGTTAGTGCCCAGGCAATAGGTGGGAGTGTGGGGTTACGTTAGGAGCCATTTGGAACATGTATTGTTTGTAACTACACACATTTGGACTGTTATCTTCTGTGTTGAGAACTGCCTGCAAACCTGACCTACAATTCCTGCATATGAAGCTGTATCTTGCCTGTGGTGGAAATAAAAGTGTGTTGGATCTTACCCTGTCTATTCAATTTCTGTCACAGTATAACTATTCACTGCTGACATGGGGCCTAATTCAGAGCTCATTGTTGATGTGCGAGAAAACGCACATCTACAATCAAAATCTCTGACATGCAGAGAGACGCCCAGCACAGGGCTAGTCCACCCCGCATACCAGGCCCTATTTCCCCCCTCCCCCGCAGAGGTGCGAAAGCATCGCACAGCGGTGATGCTTTCTCACCCGGCGAGTAGCACCCTGCCTACACAGCCTACATGCAGAGGCAGACGGCTACCTGCCATGTTTTTTGGTCACAGCGGCTGCATGTGACGTCACACAGCCGTTGTGAACCGCCTCAGCAACAGTACAGACATGCCTGCGTTGTTCGGACCGTGCCCCTTAAACGGAGCGGCAACGCCCGTTCCCGCCCCCTTCAGGTCTTAAACTGCGTTCTGCAGAGAACGCAGTTTAGGAACTTGCACATGTGCGTACCGGTGTACGCACATGCGCAGATGAGCAAAAATCGCTACCTAGCAATTTTTGTTCATCAGCAACGGGGTCTGAATTAGACCCATAGACTAACAAATTACAGTACAACTAGCAAGACCTCCGCGGACCCAACTGGCTGGACTTTTAGCGTTTCGCCAGAAACCAGGGATGTGCAGATGCAGGCTCTCCAACTACTGCAGTAAAAAAAAAAAAACTAAAAAATTAAAAATGTATTTAATATATATAAAAACACACCAAACAGAACCATATTGTATAGCAAACATTTTTTACTTAAATTACTAACGCTTAATTTTTTTTCAGAATTAAATGGGAAAACATACTTTTGTTAGAATAACACATTTCCTTTCCTTGCCTCCGTTCTGATAACACCGTGCTCGGATGGTAGTAACAGAAAAGGCATGGCGGCAATACGTGATAAATAGTAGCCCCATACGGAGAAAGCCAGCATTGGTGCAATTACTATCGCTAGTACGGCCATACTGTATCTATAATGGGTGTCGGATATGCGGTCCACATAGCGCATACCCTGCACCCATAGCATTTACTTACATCTCCACCTACGCCACACAAAATCACTGGGAAAATGACGCTAGTGCCATTTTCCTGGAGACCTGGGCACACACACAGTAGAGAAATCACCAGGAAAATGGCGCTGGTCTACACATGCACAGTACTATCTATTGCTATGTACTGAGATAGGACGAATTGAAAACAAGTCTTTGATAACTAGGCCCCGTGGACTCCATAAAAGCCATTTGTCTTACCCATGTGAATTTATCTTCAGGCACTTGTTCATCACTGAAGTGCTAGAGAGAACAAGGACATAGGATCCCAGACAGTCACATGAGAAGTGAAAGAAACCGTCTTGTATTTCACTGACACACATAAGTACATGGGTCCTCGGGGCCATGGCAGGTCACTGACACATATATGAGCGTGGGTCCCCGGGGCCATGGCATGTCACTGACACATATATGTGCGTGGGTCCCCTGGGTCAGGGCAGGTCACTGACACACATATGAGCGTGGGCCCCCTGGGTCAGGGCAGGTCACTGACACACATATGAGCGTAGGTCCCTAGGTCAGGGCAGGTCACTGACACACATATGAGCGTGGGTCCCCGGGGCCATGGCAGGTCACTGACACATATGAGCGTGGGTCCCCGGGGTCAGGGCAAGTCACTGACACACATATGAGCGTGGGTCCCCGGGGTCAGGGCAGGTCACTGACACACATATGAGCGTGGGTCTCCAGGGTCAGGGCAGGTCACTGACACACATGAGCGTGGGTCCCCAGGGTCAGGGCAGGTCCCTGACACACATATGACCGTGGGTCCCCTGGGTCAGGGCAGGTCACAGAAGCTACAGTCTAGAGACTACTGTCTGGTGGGAGGTGGTAGCTCTAGGACCACACATCTTGATTTATAGGCTTTGTAATGAATACATAAGACTTTTGTAGGTATTGTTGAGCCACTAGATTAGTGTTTCTGGGATATCTGCAAGCAGAGACATATAAATAAACAAGGTTCATTACAACTGTGCATCTAAATAACCTGAAAATGAGCCTTCGATCCATAAAGCGTACGGTGCAAGCAGCCATTTTATAGGGAGAATACAGCCCATTCATTTAGCAGGAGCTACTCCAGAATCTAAAATCTAAACTACAATACTGAGTTTGGCTGACAAGAAATCCTTAGTCACTTAGGTATAGAACAATAACACTCGTTAGCCCACTTTATGGAACAGGCCCTGAATGTTGTTTGCACTGGTAAATAAGATATTTGTGTACACAGGAACGTTTCTGGAATGAGCCGCTTAGATGGTGAGGGTGAACGTTCATGTTATCCAGGATGTTCCCCGTTTACAGGGTGGAAACAGGGAGCAGGTTGGGGAAAGAGAAGTCTGCGAGCGCCTCAACCTTTCAGAGACTGTGATTCCAAGTGCACGCGTCTTTTAGTAATTACTGTGCTGTGTACGGTGGGCGTTAATGATAATACCATACAGACAATATGATAACACTCACCTACCCTCTTGTCAGGAAATGGGTGTATGGCGTATCCTGGCAAACAAGGCTTTGGGCCTACTTCACGCCTCTCGTCTGTGTGCCTTGTCTGGGTGACGCTGTCCCCTGTATTACACTGTGGATTGTATATTGTGCTTGTGTTGCACTAGCTAGGGTATTACACAACACCTATTGCCAACTTATAGCTGATAGGGACAATGGCTGACACAGAACTGTTAGTATAGGAGTAGGGGTTAACATAGAGGTATCGGGTTAGTAAGTATAGGGGTAGATGTTAGTATAGGGGTAGGGGTTAGAATAAAGGTATGGGGTTAGTAAGTATAGGGGTAGATGTTAGTATAGTGGTAGGGATTAGCATAGAGGTATGGGTTAGTAAGTATAGGGGTAGATGTTAGTATAGGGGTAGATGTTAGTATAGGGGTAGGGGTTAGCATAGAGGTATGGGATTAGTAAGTATAGGGGTATATGTTAGTATATGGGTAGGGGTTAGTACAGGGGTAAAGGTTAGCATATAGGTATGGGGTTAGTAAGTATAAAGGTAGGGATTAGCATAGAAGTATAGGGGTAGGGGTTAGTAAGTATACGGGTAGGGGTTAGTAAGTATAGGGGTAGATGTTAGTATAGGGGTAGGGGTTAGTATAGGGGTAAAGGTTAGCATAGAGGTATGGGGTTAGTAAGTATAGGGGTAGATGTTAGTATAGGGGTAGATGTTAGTATAGGGGTAGGGGTTAGCATAGAGGTATGGGATTAGTAAGTATAGGGGTAGATGTTAGTATATGGGTAGGGGTTAGTATAGGGGTAAAGGTTAGCATAGAGGTATGGGGTTAGTAAGTATAAAGGTAGGGATTAGCATAGAAGTATAGGGGTAGGGGTTAGTAAGTATACGGGTAGGGGTTAGTAAGTATAGGGGTAGATGTTAGCATAGAGGTATGGGGTTAGTAAGTATAGGGGTAGATGTTAGTATATGGGTAGGGGTTAGTACAGGGGTTGGGGTTAGCATAGAGGTATGGGGTTAGTAAGTATAAAGGTAGGGATTAGCATAGAAGTATAGGGGTAGGGGTCAGTAAGTATACGGGTAGGGGTTAGTAAATATAGGGGTAGGGGTTAGTAGAAAAGTAGGGGTTAGTAGAAAAGTAGGGGTAAGGTTCGTTGGCAGTAGTTAGTCAGGTTCTGTGTGAGGGGCTCTGTTGTGTACTCAGAGGTGGAGACAGTCAAGCAGTGAGTAGCCATGTTTGATGCATAACATGGTAAGTATTGCCACCTTCTGCTATTATCAGTGCCATAAGTAGACATTTTGCAAGAAACAGCATCGCCTCCCCCCCCCCCCCCCCCCCCAATATAAAACAGGGACAATGCGTGCGCCAAAGTATAAGGGCTTGGCTTCAGGGGGAAAGGATGTGGCCACATAGCTCCCTTTTACACAGTACGGCTAGAGTCCCCTATTACACATTAGGCAGGTAGAGTCCTCCTTTTACACAGTATGGCACGTAGCGTCCCCCTTTTACACAGTAAAGCAGGTAGAGTCCCCCTTTTACACAGTATGGCAGAGTCCCCTTTTTAGATACATTAGGCAGCAGAGTCAGGGAGAGAGGGTGCTGGTGTGTGTGTGTGTGTGTGTGTGTGTGTGTGTGTGTGTGTGTGTGTGTGTGTGTGTCTCTTTGTTTGTTTGTTTTATCACCTGTACAGACGCTCTGCCATCCAGCTGCAGCGGCTCTCACGGGCGTCATTACCACTGACAGCGCCGGCTCACTTACGGGACCTGTACCGCTCCCTCTCCATTGCAGGTGTGCACGGGCGGAATTAGCAGCTGCAGCAGCGGCTCACATCCAGGAGCTGACGCCTGCTGTAGCACTCACTCTCCCTCTCCATCACAGAGGCGGCGGTGGCGGCTCTCACAGGCAGCATTACCGCACGAGGCTGTGTCATACCAAATGCCGCCTGCTCCCCGGACATTACAGAGGCGACGGCGGTGGGACACAGGCGCCGGTGGTAAGCGGAACTTCCACTACTACCTCACGAAATATAACAGCCGTACGTGGGGGTGTGCTGCCAGATGGTGCGCCTCCACTGCAGATGCGCTGTGGGTAAGGCACCATCAGCGCACACCTAATTACGGCCCTGGGTATTGTCCTGTGTACCCCCCTAGCCAACTAGGTACCATACCATGTTATGTGTATAGGGGCTGTCAGTAAGAAATTCTGTCTGATCATGTGAGTGCTGAACAGGCAGAAACGGTTGTATGCGGCGCCTATGATGGTTCCCAGGTTCCCCGGTTAGAGGTGTGGAGCGATATTTGGTCACCCTACAACTTTCCTTCTAGCGTCATATGAGCCGTGTTCCAGATGAGACCTCCAGAAGATGCTGTGACAGACTGTGACAGCCCTTATCTATAGGCTTACCATACTGTTCCTTCATACCGGGACGCTCATGATGAATTACACAGGTTCTGCGGCTGATTAAAACCAGGTGACATACAGGCTTGATGTTAGCGGCCCCAGAACCTGTGTAATTCATGAGTGTCCCGGTATAAAGGGATAGTACGGTAAGCTTATTCACGTACACAGGGCGTGCCTACAACCTGTATATCAGCACATAATAGTTTATTGAACATGACATTGTCGTTTGTGACCCATTCACCAAAGTAACTCCGAGCACGCTCTATTGTTAATAAGCCATACCTGCCTACTCTCCCGTATGCCCAACAAAGTGGGCAGGTCTCCCAAGTGGCTCGCCGCAGCCGCCCTATTCTCTAGCAAAATGGGCAGATGATGGCAGTAACCGCAGCACTGTATAACGGGGCGTGCCCCTCAGTGACATGATCGCGGAATCACACCCCCCTACCATCCACTTGGCTGCGCCATGTCGCCCTGCACCACTGACCCGGCTGCCCCTTGCCGAAAAGTCAGCATCTGCATACCAAGGGCCTGATCCAGAAATGTATGCAGTGCCAATATTTACAGAGTCGGGCGATTATCGGCCAATTGCACAAGCATGACGGTCGCACTGCGCACGCGTCAAGGTAACGTAACAAAGTAGCTCACAGTGAGGAGTTGTTAACAAAGTGAGTGACAGGAATGGGCCGTTTGTGTGAGGTAATGGGGCGTTGCGGCAAAAACGCAAGATGTGTCACAACCGTCTTCAGGGCGTGCCTACAAATGCGATCCGTGACGCAGAAAACATGGCGCCAGCATCTCAGTTCCAGCGGCCATTCTGCGCAACTTAGTGTTAGAGAGGTGGTCGATCATCGTGGGTGGTGTGACTGTTGCTGCATATTTGTGCGCAGTTGCTTAAATCTGTGAAGTCGCCGGGGGCCATTTAGCAATTGCAGCTGTGAATGTATCAGCGTAATCTCTGAATCAGGCCATAAACCATGAGAAAACATCTCTGTGTATTGCAGCCCTGGGGCACCAGGTGGGGCGCGCCTCTGTAATATATGTTATCCAGGTGTTAGCACATCTCAGGAAACCCAAACCCAGCGCTGTACTGGCGACCACACACAGGGCGCTCGCTGTGTTCTCACTGGATGGGCCGTAAATATCAGGTTCATTTGTAGCGCGTCCAACATGTACAGGCACAGCGTACCTGATAGTCATCCACGGATTACGAGATCAAGGTCCGCTCCAACTGCACAAACCTGTATGTTTGGTTCAGGGCTCAGTTTCAGTGTTCTGGTGGGAAAATCAGCGTATTCATGGCGCCACAGCGTACCGAGCTGTCACAGCCGCACTACTGTGCTGTTCTCACCCCCCGGGGGCCACCTCCGGCCCTGTGTGTACATCAGGAGTACATTTGTTTTGCAGATTCTGTGCATGTTGCACAATGCTTACAACATTTGATGAGCGCCAGGTCTCCCTGGTGGTGTAACCTGCGCCGTGCGTGGCGAGCTCAGACGCTGCTCAGAAGAGAGGGGGTCTGGGGGCTGAGAGCACACGTTAATGATGACACAAGATGCAGTTTGGGGGCCAAGTAATGATGCAATTCCCCATGTGTTTGTTTCATTACATACAGCCTGCCAGCGCTGACATAAGGCAGAATTATCTCCTCTTACAGGACAATGGGAAAGGAGAGAGAAATCAGTGAGGGCCTCACAGGGCCTCGGACTTATGCTGCAGATGTTTCGGAGCTGATGGTGGGCAGGAGAGTAGGCCCTGTCCCCCGTCTGTCCGCTGCACTACAATACACTGCTGAACGAGGTGTAAACACGATGCCCCCATCAGAGGGTGTGCCAGTATGGCTGTCTCGTTATTACCATGTGACACGTTCGCTGTTCTCCCTGCGCCAAACTCACTTCCCAGGTGGTGGTTAGCTGTAGCTTCTCAGTAGAGTCGCATTACATGTAATATGTTATTATATGTAATAATGAAATACAACACATGATGCAGCTGTACTTCAGAAGCTTCCCGACACGCTCATGTGTATTGGAACTGCAAGCGTCCGGACCACTGACATACTGCGGGGCCAGGTGCACTAAATGTACTAAAGGGGGGTCGCAGGGGCATTCCTCCGCCGCAGCTACTCCTGCGTGATGGCCCAGGCCCCCGGTTGGGCCCCCAGACATGCCTGGGCCCCGGAAATCCATACCCTCACCCTCTTTCGGCACCCCTGCAGCCAGGATAGGCCGGGATCCTGCAGAAGCGTCCCATAACAGGATTTAAGGCTCGTTGCCTATGATAAATAGAAACTCTTGTTTTACATGTGATGGATATATTTAGCAAACCTAAATACTTGTAATAATAATAAGTATATTTCCCTTTGACTTATCTCTAGATGTACTGATAAGCCATTATAACCTGTGTGGTGGTCAGCATCGCTGTCTCGCTGGGTGGGGTCTGAGATTCAATTCCATCCCAAGATGGACCCTCCCATGGGACTACAATTTATTGCTAGGTTACATAGCTTCAGATCTAGGGCCCAATACGGATTCCACACACGATTCCACCTGCTTCCTGCGATCCGAAGTGCCACATATTGGCGAACGCCTACAAGTATTCAGAGTAGGGCGCATCCAAATGTGCTGCTGCGATCAGATCTGAATTAGGCCCTTGATCGTTTGCTCGTAAGATGCGTATGTAAAATGCAATATACAGTATGCGCAGTTTGCAACAGAAAAAAAAAATAATTAGATTGTAAGCTCCACTGGGCCAGGTATTCCTGAATGAACCTCTCTGTACAGCTCTACGGAATAGAAGCACGCGGTATAAATAAAGGATCATTGTGCTATGGATAGGTGTGTTGCAGCCGGCACACGCTAATGTCATTAATGTATAGAGGCAACCGGGAACGGATTAGGCGCTTGCGCAAGAGATGAGCGATTGCACAAGACGCATCAACCCAAGAGGCGGCAGTGACACCGTGACATTAATGCACCAATGTGTTCTACACGTCTGTAGCGCTCGGCTCCTGGTCTCAGACATAACAACATGTACAGCAGAGTATTCATGGAAAGGTCACAAACAACAATGAGATAAGTAACGTACAGTTGCAGCCTTTATCCACTCGATAAGAAGCCGTCCTTCAACTCACCAGACGGGACTGTTAGTAGGAACTGAAACGGCTAAACCGGACATTAATGTGCATCAGACAGTTGTGGCTGAACGGACCCTTTCTTGTTCTGTAGATGTGAGAAGGAAAAGGAAAATTTACAGTCATAATAAAAATAATGCCAACATTATGAAGGGCATCTTATAAAGCCTGCTAGCTGCTCAGTACAAAGGCTCTGCCTGTTATATTACATTCAGTGGCAGAAATAGGAGAGATTTGCACGTTTCACAAAGATTAATATCATTTTTTTTTTCTCTATAACATTCAACCCCTGCTTGCATGGATCCGATGCACACCCCTCAGCTTTTGCTAAGGCTTATTCAGGATGATATAAGCCATGCTACATCCACACACACACACCACACCCCTCCCCCTATTACATGACTCTTTTGCGCAATCTCGCCCAGGTTCCAGCAAAGACCGCTACCATCGTCATTTTATGACTTATTTTGTGTCTTCGGTCATTGGCACGATATGTGTTGGCCCGTGATTCAGTTTCGAGATTACCGCCATTGTAAATTAGGGGCGGGGCTACAATGATGCGATTTGGCGTTTTGTCAGCCTCTCAGTCCAGGAAGTGGGCAGCGCCGGGAGGCTTGAACACTCTTCCCGGCGGCCAGGATTGCCACCCGAGATTCAGGACATTCCGGGAGAGTAGGAAAGTCTGCTTAATACGTGATGAAACATCTCCTTAAGGCACAATGAAGTATCAGCGCTATATAAGAAAGGTAGAAAGCAGGAGACATATCTGAAGATGGCGTTTATGGGGGAGCCTGGCCAGTTGGACTGACCTCTTCTCAGTGCCCATTGCAATAATATCACTTTGCACGTGTGCGGCCTGCAGGTCACGTACCCTCAGCAGGTGCCGTGAAGACGGATATGCTCCACGTTGCACGATGCGAGCCAGCTGCACTGTGACGGCAGTTTTCGGAAGATTTGTCCCAGCACAGGAAAAATTATCAATTATTGCTAAAGAGGAGTGTGATTGTGAGGACAGTCGCACAACATTGTAACAAAATTAATGCGGCCGAATGATGTTTGTCGATACTCCTAAGGGTCCTATACATCACTAATGGGCCTGATCCACATGTGGAAACATAATAAAATCAGGTGGGGCTCCTGCCCCCCCACCCCCCTTCCCCCACCCCACCCCCAGAGCTGGCCTCCACAGCTCACATTCCCCCACACATCTTCAGATGGTGTTATTCCTGGAGCCCCGCTCCTTCATTTTGGCAGAATGTCCAGGTTGCACCCCCTCTATCCCCGTGTCCCCTGCGGGCTTCTGCATGCGTGAACTCATGGTCACTGGGCAGGAGCGGCAGTGGTAATTATCACTGCTAATAGGCCCCTACATGAGACAGATACATGGAATAATAGCTGAGTGTAGTGTGATTAGTGCATCAGGCATCCAATGACTGTTTTATTTTTGTGGAACAGCAACACCCAGCATTCTTTTTTCCGGGCATTCTGCTCCTTGTAGTTCCACAACAGTTGTCGATGGCCTGAGTTTGTTCTACGCGTAGGATTATGCCGGGTAACAATAATACGGTTCTGTAACATGATACAGCCTGAGGTCCTATGGAGTAGAACCATTTCGTAGTTCTGAGGCTCACCATGTTTAATAATGTAACGCAGGCAGATAGAAGAGAGAGAATGTTTGCAGACCCACTGTAGTTATATTGTTATATTAATAAGCCACATCAAAGAACCAGGAGGCGGCAGCCTTCACCCAAACGCCATATATATTTATATAGTTCTTTCAGTTCAGTATTATTAATACATTTTTTATTAAGCGCTGTTGTTACGCACTAGTCTCAAGCTGTGCTGATTGGACACTGACTTCTACAGGCTGGCCATACCACCATACTGCAATACCGCCATACCGCCATACCCCTTACAGTGACTGCTGATATGCGGGACAGTACTGTTCTTCCCAGCAAGCTCTTCATATCCAAGTCTCAAAAAAGTTTTGCTATGGGGCAGAGAAATGCCCAGTAATTCTCAGGGGCACTGAGAGTACATAAACATACAAGCAAGACAAGAAGACAGTCACTTACAGTTCAAGACAATATAGGACAAGTACAGGGTATATATACACATAGCTGCGTCAGCAGACGACACTGTAATAAGTGTCAGGGAGGCAGAAAACCACGGGATTTGGTGCCGTCAAAGGGAGCATTGAAAAGAAAATAGGTTAAGTAAGACAGGGAAAAGGACAGGAGGGAAGAGGGCCCTGCTTGTGAGAACTGACATTCTAAAGGGGAGGGGCAGATGAGGGGAGGGGCAGACAGACGGGGGACACAGATGAGGTAGAAAGCGAGCGTGGGCCACAGGGGGCTTAGGATAAGAGATGGGTGGGTTTGGGGAAGAAGTGGGTCTTGAGAGTCCAATTGAAGTTTTGTAGAGAGGTGGAGAGTCTGAGGGGGAGAGGTAGAGAATTCCAGAGACAGGGAGCAGCACAGGAGAAATCTTGGAGGTAGAAGTGGGAGGAAGTAATCATTTGGGAGGAGAGGTGGCATGTATTTGCGGAGCGAAGTGGACGGGCGGGAGTGTAAAGGGAGATAAGGTCAGAGATGTAAATGGGAGAGGAGTGGGTGAGGGCTTTGTAAGTGAGCGTGGGTAGCTTGTAATGGATTATGAAAGGGAAGCAAAGCCATTGTAAGAGAGGAGAGGTGGATTTAGTGCGTGTGGTGAGGAAGATGAGCCGCATACCTCCCAACTTTTGATGCAGGACCTGCCGCATCAGAGATGCGGCCGAAGAGGGGGGTGTTGCCTCGTGAGGAGTGGGTGTGGCATTAGGTGGAGGGGTGGGGCCTAGTTCTGCGACCCCCATTTACGTAATTTTGATGGGGTGCCCAGGGTTCCCTGAATAGCTGGGCAGCCACCGGCTAGCCCTCCCGGTGCTGATAGATGCTGTGCGCATGGCATCTATTCAGTGATCACCGGCTGTTTTGCAGAGCAGAGCAGCGATGATCACTAGCTCTCCCAATCTGCCCCCCTGCCCGTGGGACACTGCGACCCGCGGAGGGGACAGCGGGACAGTCCCGCTGTGTTTGGGACAGTTAGGAGGTATGGTAGTCAGGCAGGCCACACAGGAGATTGCAGTAGTCCAGTCTGGAGATGATCAGTGAGTGGATGAGGGTCTTAGTGGCATCCTGGGTGAGAAAGGGTCTGATCCTGGAAATATTTTTGAGATGAAAGTGGCAGGTTTGTGAGAGGTGCGGAATGTGTGGTGTGAAGGAGAGGGAGGAGTCAAGGATTACTCCAAGACAGCACACTTGGGGGCTAGAGAAGACAGTAGTGCCATCAATAAATAATGTGAGTGTGGGAGGTGAGGTTATGCGGCGGCGGGGGTGGAGTCATGGGAGGAGACAGAGAAGGAACGGTCAGAGAGGTCGGAGGAGAGCCAGGATTGCACTGAAGAGCTTGCAATTTATGTTGGAGAATTTATTTATTTATTACCAGTTATTTATATAGCGCACACATATTCCGCAGCGCTGTACAGAGAATATTCAGCCATTCACATCAGTCCCTGCCCCAGTGGAGCTTACAATCTATATTCCCTATCACATGTACACACAGACACATTCACGGTAGGGTTAATTTTTGTTGGGATCCAAATAACCTACCAGTATATTTTTGGATTGTGGGAGGAAACCGGAGCAGCCGGAGGAAACCCACGCAAGTCCGGGGAGAATATACAAACTCCACACAGTAAGGGCCATGGTGGGAATTGAACCCATGACCTCAGTGCTGTGAGGCAGTAATGCTAACCACTACACCATCCGTATGGTAACATGTACAGTATACTGTATGTGCCATGAGTGTATGACCCTTACAAAAGACCTACATGTACTCCAGACAATGGGATAAGTGAGACAGTAAAATAAGGAGTACATCTGAGAGGTCTTAATAGCCCCTTTCCTTAGATATTTACTGGAACTGCGTCTTCGCTATAGTTGTATTTCAAATTAGTTGCTGCTTGTAAAAAGTTAGGTCAATAATCCAATTAAAAGCAGAACAAAGCCAATCCAAGCAGAAGTACAGTACAAACGATGTTGCCATACTGTGTATATTATACTGTATATATATATTAGTATCCGGAAACAGTGTAATGCACTCACGTTCCATTGCAGCTGCTGTGGGGCTATTCCAGGTAGATGACTGAAGATGAATATGAATCAGGCTATATAGGCTGTATATAACGCTATGTGTAAGTACAGCACTTCTTGATAGAAAAAGACAGTTTTATTAGGAACACATTAATCAGGTGTTCCGGCGTTACAGCTATATGTACAGTATGTCTTTGTCAAGACATCTACCAACAACGAAAACTCCATGAGAAGTGAACACCTTACACGGCTTCCTGAGAACAATACACAGCCAGTAGTCAGAGTCATTATCTGGAGTAACCTCACCTGAGAACCTCGGCAATCACATACACTGCTGCAGCAGCTTCTCCCTGCTACTGACCATTCTCTGCAATTGCTGGCTTACCATCTACATTAGGAAATACTGCAAACCTGCTCATGCTATTAACCCTTTTGCTGCAAAAACTATTCATTTAAATTATGCAGCATATCTGTCCCTGTTTTCCACTTGTATACTTGTATACTTGGCTTACCATACTATCCCTTTAAACTGGGACACTCATGAACAGGGCCGTAACTACTAGGTGTGAGCAGATGGTGCTTCACCACAGTGTAGGTGCGCTGCGGGCACACCATCCACATCCAACACGAGTGGCTGGCAGATGCCGCGCTCCCTGCTATAATATATAATAGTAGCGTTGTGCCGGACACATCGCTGCTGATACATTATAGCCGGCAGCACTGGGCAGTCTCTGTCTGTGTTGCCGTGTGCTCCGCCCCGCTCCCCCCTCTCCTGGACTCCAGCAGCAGCACAAGTCAGCGCAGCGCACAGACAGGCAGCGCAGGCCGGGGGCGTGCCTCCTCGTGGCAGGGAGCCGCACAGGGGATGCCGGGAATTTTAACAGACTGGCGGCAGCAACTGCGCCGGGTCTGTACCGCCGTCACCCGCATAGGGAGATCCCCTGCCACAGCCATGACCGCCTGCACTCCCAGAAAGAGGACGGTGACTGAGTGCTCACTGCCTGCCTAATGTGTTAAAAAGGGGGACTGTGCTTGCAGTAATGTGTAAAAGGGGACTCTACCTGCATAATGTGTAAAAAGGGGGACTCTGCTGCTGTAATGTGTAAAAAAGGGGGACTCTGCCTGCCTAATGTGTAAAAAAAGGGGGACTGTGCTTGCAGTAATGTGTAAAAGGGGACTCTACCTGCATAATGTATAAAAAGGGGGACTCTGCTGCTGTAATGTGTAAAAAAGGGGAACTCTGCCTGCCTAATGTGTAAAAAAAGGGGGACTCTGCCTGCCCTTATGTGTAAAAGGGGACTCTATGTATTGTATATATAATGGCTACATAGTCTATATACAGTGACTATATATTGCATATATAATGGGTACATATTGTTTATACAGTGCCTACATATTGTATATACAGTTGCTATATATTGTATATATAATAGCTACATATTGTATACACCGTGGCTACAAATTGTATATACAGTGGCTATATATTGTATACATAATGGCTATATATTGTATATACAGTGACTACTTATCGTATATATATATATATATATATATATATATAATGGCTATATATTGTATATCTCATGGATATATATTATATATACAGCGACTACATACTTTTTATATATATATATATATATATATAATGGCTATATATTGTATATACAGTGACTACATATTGTATACACAGTGACTACATACTGTATATATAATGGCTGTATATTGTATGTGTAATGTCTATATATTGTATATACTGTATAGTAGCTAGATTACATACGTAAACCCGCTGGGCGGGATGGTGACTGTCAGTATCCCGGCAGCTGCATCACGCCCGGCAGAATGGCGGCAGTGGGGCAGGCAGTACGAGTCCCCTTGCGTATAGGGTGTCGTGGACACCCAAGAGCGTAAATAGCCCCTGTGTGCCGGTATTCCGGCTGGCGGGATTCCAGCGTCGACATCCTGCCCGCCAGGATCCCAACAACGGGAAAATTGAACGGATCCCTAGTAGCTATATACTGTGTATATAATGGCTGTACATTGTATACATAATGACTATATATTGTATATACAGGGACTATATACTGCACACAGGTAGCAGTGTGGAAGGCGCTCACTTCTCATGCAGCTGTGTGTGAGATATTGTTGGTCGCTATCTTGATAAAGGCCATAAATACAGTATGACCAAACGTCATCCGCCTGAATACTGTGTTACTAGTATACAGCACTAATAATCCTGTGTTCTTCTACCAAGACTGATGAGTGCAAGGTTTTATATATATATATATATATATATATATATATATATAGTTACAGAAAGAAGATCCCATGGTTGTAGCCACAGCCCGCAGTCAGGTAGTCAGGTACTGCCCCCGGCATCCGGTGTAACAATAGAAGGAAGGACCCCACAGTCTCTCTCAGCACTATATATACATGTGTACTTGGTGACAGGCTGAGGCAGCTATAGGGAGTAAGAGGGAGTGTCACCAGCAGCTCTCTATAGCTCACAGCCATGGATTTATGTGCCTGCACATTTCTGCTTAGTGTACACCTAACTCTGAGGTCAGTGCAGAGCCAGACCTAGGCACAGGCAAACAAGGCAAATGCCTAGGGGCACAAGCAGGTTCTGCTGATTAAAATGATATGCAGCATGCCTATATTCTGTGTGTGACTGCGGCGCTATCTGCATACGAAATGCATTACTAATGTGCGGCATATGTGTAAGGGACATTGGGGGTCATTCCGAGTTGTTCGCTCTGTATTTTTTTTTTCGCAACGGAGCGATTAGTCGCTAATGCGCATGCGCAATGTCCGCAGTGCGACTGCGCCAAGTAAATTTGCTATGCAGTTAGGAATTTTACTCACGGCATTACGTGGTTTTTTCTTCGTTCTGGTGATCGGAGTGTGATTGACAGGAAGTGGGTGTTTCTGGGCGGAAACTGGCCGTTTTATGGGAGTGTGCGAAAAAACGCTACTGTTTCTGGGAAAAACGCTGGAGAAACGGGGGAGTGTCTGGGCGAACGCTGGGTGTGTTTGTATCGTCAAACCAGGAACGACAAGCACTGAACTGATCGCAGATGCCGAGTAAGTTTGAAGCTACTCAGAAACTGCTAAGAAGTGTCTATTCACAATTCTGCTAATCTTTAGTTCGTAATTTTGATAAGCTAAGATTCACTCCCAGTAGGCGGCGGCTTAGCGTGTGCAAAGCTGCTAAAAGCAGCTTGCGAGCGAACAACTCGGAATGACCCCCATTATGTGTATAAGGGCATTGATAATGTGTATCATATGTGTAACGGGCATTACTGTATGGTATTATGTGTAGTATGTGTATAAAGGCATTACTGATGTGTGGCATTATGTATATAAGGTGTACTACTTTGTGGCGTAACGTATAGAAAGGGCACTACTGTGTGGTCTAATGTGAATAAAGAGCAATATGGTGTGGTGTAATGTGAATAAGGGGCACTACTGTGAGGAGTAACGTTATACTACTGTGTGATGTAACATGAATAAGAGACACTATTGCATGATATAATGTGAATAAAGTTGCAGTACTGTGTGGTGTAATTTCAACGGGGGAATTAATGTGTGGCCATGCCCCTTCCCAGCAAGAACACATTTTGGGCTGCGTACCGAATGTGCACACTGTTCCTATTTAAAATATAGGGGGTAGGAGCACCAAAATGAGGACTGCTATGGGTGAGGGGTGATGGTGCTGGGAAAGGGGTGCAGGGTCAGAGGCGGAACTAGCGGCGGTGCTAGGGGGCACCAGCCAAAATCTTGCCTAGGGCATCATATTGGTTAGGGCCGGCTCTGGGTCAGTGTTTGCGTCCAGCTCTACTAAGGGCTTCTATACAGATATATAATACAAATACACAAATCTCTGACATCAGAGCTTAATTCCAGTGCTCTCTGACATCACAACTACATCCCAGCACTGATATCACTGCTACATCCCAGCGCTCTCTGACATCAAAGCTTACTGTAATTCCGGCACTCTCTGACATCACTGCTACATCACAGTGCTCTCTGACATCACTGCTACATCACAGCGCTCTCTGACATCACAGCTACATCCCACTGCTCTAACATCACAGCTACATTCCAGCAGTCTCTGACATCACAGCTACATAACACCGCTTTCTGACATCACAACTACATCCCAGCACTGAAATCACAGCGACATCCCAGCGCTCTCTGACATCATAACTTAATTACAGCACTCGCTGACATCACAGTTACATCACAGCGCTCTCTGAAATCACAGCTACATCCCAGCGCTCTCTGACATCACAGCTACATCACAGTGCTCTCTAACATCACAGCTACATACCACCGCTCTCTGACATCACAGCTACATCCCACCGCTCCCTGACATCACAGCTACATCCCAGCGCTCTCTGACATCACAGCTACATACCACCGCTCTCTGACATCACAGCTACAGCCCAGCGCTCTCTGACATCACGGCTACATCCCAGCATCTCTGACATCACAGCTACATCCCAGCGCTCTCTGACATCACAGCTGCATTACATCACATTGCTATGACTTCTGTATCTCAGCACTGAGGATTAGCCAGGGCTTCTGCTGCCGCAGCTCACCCCAGCCACCCCCTCCCTGCCTCACACCTCCGTCATGTGTGCCTGACATTAGAAATGTCCCTCTGATATCCACAATTCTCCTGTATCCGTGAAATTATCACCTATAACAGAGCGGAATTACTGCTTTCAGTCCAGACATTCAGGGGTTACGAACTTATCTGAAAAGCCTATCACTTGCATCTAACATCCTGCAATTTACCCAGGACCGAACACTTATTATATACTGAATGTCTGTGCTGGTGATTCACTGTTATTTGTAGCAGGAGCGTACAGTGAGATCCTGCGCACATTGCTGAGACAAAGACTTCCCCACACAGAAACTGTACCTGACAGTGCCGGAGACTGTACAGGCCTCTGGGGTATATTCATTACTGCAGCTCTGATCGTGGAGATAAATCAGACAAATGTGGGGCTTTCAGTTCCCACCTATAAAATAAAATAAATGAGTTTAGCAGCGGTGCAAGTATGCGGGTACGCTCGGGTACGGAGTACCCTTAAGAATTTGGCAGCGGGTACGCAGTACCACCTGCCACACACTTTGCCATTACCGCAATTATAATGAACCACAAAGCAACAGGACCATGGTTCTTGGCAGCATGACGGCTCCTCCTACTTTGTCAGGGTTACTGGGTGTGTGACAGTGGCTGTATTTTCCTAATATAATGGAGGCATTACTATATATTGTTATTAAATTGGGGCATTACTATATATTTCAATTATACTGGAGGTATCACTATATATTTCTATTATACTGGAGGCATTACTATATATTTTTAGCCTTGCCTCCAGATTCCCCCCAAAAAAGGGGCTGTGTCGTGTGGCCACGCCGCTAGTGTCATGTAGCCACTCCCACTAGCAGCATGTGACCACACCCCCTCACAACACATGACCAAGCCCATTTTCGGCACTCAGTACCACTAAGACAATATTTCTACTTGCACCACTGGAGTTTAGTAAATAATGACCCCACAATAAGAGAACAAGACTCGCTGCATTACATGCACTGGAGCAATATTATTTAAATAGGATTACCCATGCAAAGGTGACAGATTTAAACCCTTTTCTGTCATAGGACGGTGATGCGAATATGATCCCCATGCTTCAAATAACGTATAAGGCTCTTCACCTATCGATAACTCTCCCCCTGTGTTCACATTGAAGGATCCACCAAAAAATAAACATAGTTACTATTTGTAGGTATTTTTTAACCCCATTCATTCAGTACAGTGGCCATTGTTCTTTCCTCTTCTCCATTAGCTTCTCTCCATCTTATTGAGTTGTGATAATCCTCATGTGATGCAATATATTTCAGGGGTGGTGTAGCAGCAAGAGATAATGTATAATGACGCTGGGGGTGTGATTAGTGTCACTGCTTGGTGTCTCGGTGCCCCAGGCGAAGCTTCGGCCCCTCCCCCCACCAGGAACTCACAACCACTATCAGTGACACGTCTGTAACACTGCCATAATGCGCCCATAACACGGACCTCCCCTGTACCTCCACATGGCCACCTCGCAGTCACCGCCCAGGAACACCCAATACGTTTTTATTACTTTTCTAAGGCCATGCATCTCAGTCGTAACTGTGACTCTGTATGCGCAGGCTACGGGCGCGCGTGTAGTGCAACTTAGATACATGAGCACCTATCAACTGCATCCAACACATATGGGGTGTGACTGACCAGATTGGGGGTGTGAGTGGGCACATATGGGGTGTGTCTGGGTAGACTGGGTGTGGCTGGCAGATTGGGGGTGTGAGTGGGCACATATGGGGTATGTCTGGGCAGACTGGGTGTGGCTGGCAGATTGGGGGGGGGGGTGAGTGGGCACATATGGGGTGTGTCTGGGCAGACTGGGTGTGACTGGCCAGATTAGGGTTGTGAGTGGGCACATATGGGGTGTGACTGGCTTGATCGGGGGGGGGGGGGGGTGAGTGGGCACATATGGGGTGTGTGTTTGCAGACTGGGTGTGGCTGGCAGATAGGGGCTGTAACAGGCCAGATTGGGGGGGGGGGGGGGGTGAGTGGGCACATATGGGGTGTGTCTGGGTAGACTGGGTGTGGCTGGCAGATTGGGGGGGGATGAGTTGGCACATATGGGGTGTGTCTGGGTAGACTGGGTGTGGCTGGCAGATTTGGGGGGGGGGGTGAGTGGGCACATATGGGGTGTGTGTTTGCAGACTGGGTGTGGCTGGCAGATAGGGGGTGTAACAGGCCAGATTGGGGGGGGGGGGTGAGTGGGCACATATGGGGTGTGTCTGGGTAGACTGGGTGTGGCTGGCAGATTTGGGGGGGGGGGGTGAGTGGGCACATATGGGGTGTGTCTGGGTAGACTGAGTGTGGCTGGCAGATTTGGGGGGGGGGGGTGAGTGGGCACATATGGGGTGTGTCTGGGCAGACTGGGTGTGACTGGCCAGATTAGGGTTTTGAGTGGGCACATATGGGGTATGTCTGGGCAAACAGGGGCTATTCCCACTCGTGGGTGTCCGTGACACCCATAGAGCGGGAATAGAACCTGTCGCGAGGGCAGTGAGCCACCGAGCCCGGAAGGAGCTCCGTTTCGCTCACCCCTGCTTGCCGGCATTCTGGCGGCCGGGATCCCGTGGTTGGGATGCTGACCTCCACGATCCCGACCGCCGACATTACGGCCCCAACCCATAAGTACTGTAGAATATATTTAAATCAAAGCCAGGATTTGAAGCCAGGGGATAGAGTCACCGCGGCGCGGGTTGTCCAGCTGCCAATCATCGGTGACTTTTACCAATAGTTTTAAATTGGTAATTGGAATAAATGATATTCAAGCCTGGTGTAACATTTATTCCTGTTGATAGTGTTTTAAGATTATCAGTTACAGCAGCCGATGATTGTGGCACATCCAGCATCTATGTAACTCTACCCCCAGGGTTATATCCCCTCCTTCCTTATTACCAAAACATTGCAAATGATCTAAATATTCATGAGCACATATAATATATAATAGAGGAACCCCGGTCCGCCGTATATATACCTACATCACTATACACCCCAAACACCCAATATCCGCCGTATATCTATACCTATATCACTATACACCCCACACACCCAATGTCCGCCGTATATCTATACCTATATCACTATACACCCCACACACCCAATGTCCGCCGTATATCTATACCTATATCACTATACACCCCACACACCCAATGTCCGCCGTATATCTATACCTATATCACTATACACCCCACACACCCAATATCCGCCGTATATCTATACCTATATCACTATACACCCCACACACCCAATGTCCGCCGTATATCTATACCTATATCACTATACACCCCACACACCCAATGTCCGCCGTATATCTATACCTATATCACTATACACCCCACACACCTAATGTCCGCCGTATATCTATACCTATATCACTATACACCCCACACACCCAATGTCCGCCGTATATCTATACCTATATCACTATACACCCCACACACCCAATGTCCGCAGTATATATCTATACCTATATCACTATACACCCCACACACCCAATGTCCGCCGTATATCTATACCTATATCACTATACACCCCACACACCTAATGTCCGCCGTATATCTATACCTATATCACTATACACCCCACACACCCAATGTCCGCCGTATATCTATACCTATATCACTATACAACCCACACACCCAATGTCCGCAGTATATATCTATACCTATATCACTATACACCCCACACACCTAATGTCCGCCGTATATCTATACCTATATCACTATACACCCCACACACCCAATGTCCGCCGTATATCTATACCTATATCACTATACACCCCACACACCTAATGTCCGCCGTATATCTATACCTATATCACTATACACCCCACACACCCAATGTCCGCCGTATATCTATACCTATATCACTATACACCCCACACACCCAATGTCCGCAGTATATATCTATACCTATATCACTATACACCCCACACACCTAATGTCCGCCGTATATCTATACCTATATCACTATACACCCCACACACCCAATATCCGCCGTATATCTATACCTATATCACTATACACCCCACACACCCAATGTCCGCCGTATATCTATACCTATATCACTATACACCCCACACACCCAATGTCCGCAGTATATATCTATACCTATATCACTATACACCCCACACACCTAATGTACGCCGTATATCTATACCTATATCACTATACACCCCACACACCCAATGTCCGCAGTATATATCTATACCTATATCACTATACACCCCACACACCCAATGTCCGCCATATATCTATACCTATATCACTATACACCCCACACACCCAATGTCCGCCGTATATCTATACCTATATCACTATACACCCCACACACCCAATGTCCGCAGTATATATCTATACCTATATCACTATACACCCCACACACCTAATGTCCGCCGTATATCTATACCTATATCACTATACACCCCACACACCCAATGTCCGCAGTATATATCTATACCTATATCACTATACACCCCACACACCTAATGTCCGCCGTATATCTATACCTATATCACTATACACCCCACACACCCAATGTCCGCCGTATATCTATACCTATATCACTATACACCCCACACACCCAATGTCCGCCGTATATCTATACCTATATCACTATACACCCCACACACCCAATGTCCGCCGTATATCTATACCTATATCACTATACACCCCACACACCCAATGTCCGCCGTATATCTATACCTATATCACTATACACCCCACACACCCAATGTCCGCCGTATATCTATACCTATATCACTATACACCCCACACACCCAATGTCCGCCGTATATCTATACCTATATCACTATACACCCCACACACCTAATGTCCGCCGTATATCTATACCTATATCACTATACACCCCACACACCCAATGTCCGCCGTATATCTATACCTATATCACTATACACCCCACACACCCAATGTCCGCAGTATATATCTATACCTATATCACTATACACCCCACACACCCAATGGAACGTACAGATGGCTGCCTGGTTACTTTGTGCATGACCAGTAATTATTATGGAGAAACACTTCTGCAGAAGTTCTGTGTCCTTTTCCCCAGTGAAGATATTCTTGCTGCCCGTGTGGGTATTTTAGACGTGTAGTATTATAATCCATTTCACATTTGCACTGATTAACTGGATTTTTCTGATCTCTCTAGGTTCCCTCGAAATCCAATTTACTTCTGCGATAAAACTACAGGTATTCTCTCAGAAGCAGCAAATCTCATAATCACTGCAGCGTCTGCCTGTCCCTATGAGTACAAACTGTCTTCCAGAACTTAGCTAAGTTTGTGCGGCTCCAGTTATTGGACAAGTTTCTGCGTTGCTGTTTTTTTATCTGCGAGATTGCGCCTGGTTATCCGGCGAGGGCATTTAAAGGTCCACTCCCATCCCCTGGTCCTCGGAACAGCCCCTGAAAATCGTCCTGCCCCTGCATTGCAGACACACCTGAAAATGCACTTAAATGCTTTCTTGGAATTTATTTTCAAAATGAGTGACAGGCAGGGAGCATTTGTGGGCGGTAACAGGGGTGGCCAATCAAATGCAGGCGTGTCGCAACCATTTCAGGGGCGTATTACCGCCTGCAGTTGTTATCCCGTATGCAGTTAAAATGACTCTGATGTCTAACTTTCAATTACAGTGGTGCCTTAGCTGAGTCTGGTGGAGGGGCTCTGGTCCAGCGCTTTCTTATATTTCTCAACCTGCACCTGGAAATTCACGCGTTCGCCAAAAGCGCTACTGGTAGCTGCAAACTGCGCCATGGTGACTGTGTGGTCTGTGGTCCTAAATCCTCCAACTCAGGGATCATGGGAATATTTAAGCCCTCTCCCGGGGGAAGTAGGCGCGATCTGGGAGGATGGGATACACTCTCGGAAATTCGGGAAGAGTAGGTACATACAGCTAATCCATCCCGCTCTTACCCTCAGACAGTAAGGAAACCGTAAGGAAATGGCCGTGTGCCACACCGGCCTCTTCGTAGTTGTTGTGCTCCCTTGGTACTAGTTAGCTGTAGTAAGTTCTCCGGGCTGGGGGAAAACGTCATTTCACAGACGTTATCATCTACAGTTTAGCAAACGTCAGAGACTAATGGCTGCGCAATATGGAGTCCATAAATACCGTGGCTTGCGTCTCCTGGTCACCCGAAGTTTCCGTCAGCTGCTTCCACAACATCTCACTGAGAAATGCAGCTGATATTTTAAGCTGCAATTAAATAAGTAAACCCCAGTTATTGCCACAATCGACTATTTTCGGCAGTGATACGGCTTTTTTGTGTCACTCTATAGAGGGGAGATGTATCAAACCTTCCAAAGAGGATAAGTGAACATCTTGCCCACAGCAAACCAATCAGCTACTAGCTATCACTGAAGTAGTACAGTCTATGAAGTGAGAGTATCAGAGGGTCATTGCCTTGGCATGCGGAAATATAATAATAAGTATGGCGGCGATATGAACGCTACCGTGATATCTCCATAATGGCCACCTCAGGACTAGCGAAGTGGTAAATAGTGGAGACGGGCGTTGCAGGGGTCTCTGCGAATATTAAATGATACATAACAGAGAAAGCATAACCTGTATTTTATATGCTATATATAACGGACCTCTTGCCATAATGAAGACCTAGCAGATTACTGTAAGTAACTGGGAACATGCAATTATTATGGGCAATTATTTCCTCCAGTTGTCATGCGCCGAGTCTGTAAAGCATAACCCTCAGTGGACGGCATCGTTGAGCGCCAGCAATATACAGAAAGATAATTGCAGATCTGTTTGTCTCTGGGATTGTTACGCAGGTGGGCCGCAAATGACTTAATTCTGACTCCCATAGCTGCGAATGTTGATTAATCAGATTAAGCTGTCAGCGCGGTCAGATTACCTGACAATCCCCCCGCCGCTCGCCGGATAACGCCGCACGGTCCCCACCAGAGACAATCGCTGATTTTCCATCACCGGTTTATTCATATTTGTCCACTGTAATCTTAGAAAATCCTCGCCAGTTATCCCGTTTATGTTCCGCGCCACCTGTTTTCATTTGATTGTTTTTTTAGTAAATTGTTTGGCTTCGGAATATGTCATAAAGCAAATAAGACGCTGAAAGTTATTCACATCTACAGTATGTCAACAAAACAAAAAGAGATGCTTCACGGATTCATTCATTCTCGTGTGTGTATGGGAAATCTCTCGCGTTTTCTGTAGACGAGATGTATCAAGCCTTGGAGAGAGATTAAGTGGACAGAGATTAAGGGGGACATGTACTAAGCAGTGATCAAAGTGGAGAAGTTGCCCATGGCAACCAATCAGCTGCTCTGTATATGTTTATAGTATGCAAATTATAAATGTTACGTCAATGCTGATTGGTTGCCATGGGCAACTTCTCCACTGGCTCACTTCTCCACTTTTATCACTGCTTATACATGTCCTCCTTAAAGTACCAATCAATCTACTTCCAACTGTCACTTTTCACGAAGAGCATGTAACATGGCAGTTAGGATTGTCTGGTGCTTTATCTCTCTCCAAGGATTGATACATCTTGACCTGTGTGGCTCTACTTCCTGAGCGTACCAGGGTGGGGTATTATATAAGATCTCTTCCCTTTTCGTCTGACTCCTTTGTGTTTCCTACACTGGAGGGCTGCTGGGTAGAGGTCAGAGAAAAACAGGAATCCGGCAGCCTTACCCGCAGCGCAAGCATTTCTCTTCAGATAAAGGTCAGCTCACATCTTGAAGAGTGGAGCTGGGTCCTCCCTACAGGCTCGTGAGTGCCTATCAGCTACTGCGCTGCGCATCGTACAGTTCAATACCTGTCAAATTAATGTTTGGTTTCCATGGCAGAAAAAGATCATCGAGAGTTAATTCAGTCTATTTCTTCTGGGAAATTGGACAGGTTGTTGGTATGAGGCGATCCTAGTATCTAGGTATATCATGCCCTCGCTGACAGCTACACATTCCATCATGGACGCAATGCCAGGCCCCCACGCACAGGCTGCTTTCATTGTGGAGTTTGGATGTTCTCCCCGTGCTCATGTGGGTTTTCTCTATACGCTACTCCAGAAGCCCCCACAAAATGCATACTGGTAGCTTAATATTGTGGTGAATCTGGCCAGGGTGTGTGCCGTTAGCATGGAAGCTTCCCTGCGGCTCCTGTGACTGGATTATGGTCCCTGCTGCTGCCGTAAAGATTAATAATCGCGTGATAACCGTTGGCGTCCGTTTTCCGAGCATAGAAGAATTCACATGGAGATGGGGCAAGCGCGATGGGTGTTTCATGAAGAAAATGCAGCTATGCAGAGCTGTATGTGCGGAGTACACGGAAATATATACTCACATTCACATGTATGTTGGTTGTACACATCTTGCGTTGCGCTCACCCGTCTTTAAGCTTGGTTTGCGACTAATACTCATTATCGGGGTGCACTTGCACCTAGTCTGTACTAGGGGCCTAATTCAGAGCTGATTGCTACTCTGCGAATTTGCAGAGGTCTGCGATCGGATAGTCGCCCCCCAGACAAAGTGAACACTCGCCCCGTGCAAGTCTGCATACGCCATGCGAAAATCTCTGCGAACGCCGGTCAGCTGCAAATCCGTTCGCAACTCACTCACCAGCGAATGATTTTGCAGTGTGTGCGTAGCCCAGGACTTACTCCTACACTGCGATAGAAACAGGCTGACCGGGGCCGGAGCTGACGTCACACACCCGCCCTGAAAACGCTTGGGAACGCCCGCGTTTTTTCCTGACACTACCTGAAAACGAACAGTTACCACCCCAAATGCCCTCTTCCTGTCAAAATGCTGAATTTGTTCGCAGTTTGGCCTCGTTTGTGCGCACTACAATCCATACGCATGCGCAGTCATTCGATAATCGGCCGCTTTGCACACCAGCGATCAGGTCTGAATTAGGCCCTGGATGTAACCTGTACTCGCCTACTCGCGGCCAGGAAGCTTCCAACAATAGGATGGCGCTCCCGGACGCCTGGAAGAGTGGGCAAGTCTCCCGAACCCAGCCACTACCTGCTACCTAGCTGCCCACATACCGAGTGTAGTGGCTGGTGCGGGCACTGAATCGCATGGTCGTGGCCATGCCATGGTACAATTGTACAATGTCAGCAATTTTGGCATTGCTTAGCGGGGGTTGTGGCATACTTGCCTACCCTCCCGGAATGGCCGGGACGCTCCCGAAAATCGGGTGACCCTCCCGGCCCCCCGGAAGAGCAGGCAAGTCTCCCGATTTCAGGGGTCACCCCCTGCCCGGCCCCCCACTTATCGAGTGAAGTGGGTGGTCCGGGCATGCGATGACGCGATTCTTGTTGAATCGCGTCATCATAGCCACGCCCCCCGCTGTATAATGCCGGTAATAGCTGCATTACACAGCGAGGGGCGTGGCTTACATGATGCGATCCAGCAGTCACGCCCCCGTTCCGCCTCTGACCCGCCTCCGTTCCGCCTCCCTCTTCACGTCACCTCACTGCCCGCCCCCCTGTTGAGCCGACCGGCTGCTCTCTCTCGGAGAGAGCAGCCCAAAAGTCGGCAAGTATGGGTTGTGGTCACGATGATTCGCTCACAGTCACCACGCCAGTCGTTACATAAGTAATGTGTTTGAACAGATAAAACGTGGCGCAGGGGTATGCACGTATTCGCCCATGTGCTGAGATGAGAGAATCCTTGCGGCCACCGCCAACAATTCGTCCTCTTGTGAAAATAGCGTCCATCACTATTAGCACCTGGACCAGCCCTGTACCTGGTGCACGAGGTCTGTCTGATATCAGTTGTATCTCTGAGTACTCGCCGCTCATCTTATCCTATGTGCGTCTGCCCCATTTCCTCCCAGTTACACCCATTAAGCCGCAAGTGGAGTCGCAACTGACATGTGTGCTACTCCAAATCTGTGTACTCAGCCTGGAGCGTGCGCAGACAAAACCCCTAAAGTCTGTCCGCAAAACGGACTCGCTCTGCATCAGCCTCCAAGTTTGTATAGTTGTCAGTAATTCTGTGTCTGCTCTGCTAGAGAAGCTCCTCCCTAACATTGCAGCTGCTGCTGTGGGTATCTGGTATCAAGGCGCTCCTCCCTCCTAACATAACAACCATACGCAGCAGGTATCAGGTATCCAGAAGCTCCTCCCTCCTAACATAACCTGCTGCAGTGGGTATCTGGTATCAAGGAGCTCCTCCCTCCTAGCATGACAACCTGCTGCAGTGGGTATCCAGTATCCAGGGGCTCCTCCCTCCTAGCATGACAACCTGCTACAGTGGGTATCCGGTATCCAGGGGCTCCTCCCTCCTAGCATGACAACCTGCTACAGTGGGTATCCAGTATCCAGGGGCTCCTCCCTCCTAGCATGACAACCTGCTACAGTGGGTATCTGGTATCCAATCACTCCTCCCTCCTAACATAATAACCTACTGCAGTGGGTATCCAGTATCCAGGGGCTCCTCCCTCCTAGCATGACAACCTGCTGCAGTGGGTATCTAGTATCCAGGGGCTCCTCCCTCCTAGCATGACAACCTGCTACAGTGGGTATCCGGTATCCAGGGGCTCCTCCCTCCTAGCATGACAACCTGCTGCAGTGGGTATCCGGTATCCAGGGGCTCCTCCCTCCTAGCATGACAACCTGCTGCAGTGGGTATCCAGGGGCTCCTCCCTCCTAGCATGACAACCTGCTGCAGTGGGTATCTGGTATCCAATCACTCCTCCCTCCTAACATAATAACCTACTGCAGTGGGTATCCAGTATCCAGGGGCTCCTCCCTCCTAGCATGACAACCTGCTGCAGTGGGTATCCAGTATCCAGGGGCTCCTCCCTCCTAGCATGACAACCTGCTACAGTGGGTATCCGGTATCCAGGGGCTCCTCCCTCCTAGCATGACAACCTGCTGCAGTGGGTATCTGGTATCCAATCACTCCTCCCTCCTAACATAATAACCTACTGCAGTGGGTATCCAGTATCCAGGGGCTCCTCCCTCCTAGCATGACAACCTGCTGCAGTGGGTATCCAGTATCCAGGGGCTCCTCCCTCCTAGCATGACAACCTGCTGCAGTGGGTATCCGGTATCCAGGGGCTCCTCCCTCCTAGCATGACAACCTGCTACAGTGGGTATCCGGTATCCAGGGGCTCCTCCCTCCTAGCATGACAACCTGCTGCAGTGGGTATCCGGTATCCAGGGGCTCCTCCCTCCTAGCATGACAACCTGCTGCAGTGGGTATCCGGTATCCAGGGGCTCCTCCCTCCTAGCATGACAACCTGCTGCAGTGGGTATCCGGTATCCAGGGGCTCCTCCCTCCTAGCATGACAACCTGCTACAGTGGGTATCCGGTATCCAGGGGCTCCTCCCTCCTAGCATGACAACCTGCTGCAGTGGGTATCCGGTATCCAGGGGCTCCTCCCTCCTAGCATGACAACCTGCTACAGTGGGTATCCGGTATCCAGGGGCTCCTCCCTCCTAGCATGACAACCTGCTACAGTGGGTATCCAGTATCCAGGGGCTCCTCCCTCCTAGCATGACAACCTGCTGCAGTGGGTATCTGGTATCCAATCACTCCTCCCTCCTAACATAATAACCTACTGCAGTGGTTATCCAGTATCCAGGGGCTCCTCCCTCCTAGCATGACAACCTGCTGCAGTGGGTATCCAGTATCCAGGGGCTCCTCCCTCCTAGCATGACAACCTGCTACAGTGGGTATCCGGTATCCAGGGGCTCCTCCCTCCTAGCATGACAACCTGCTGCAGTGGGTATCCGGTATCCAGGGGCTCCTCCCTCCTAGCATGACAACCTGCTGCAGTGGGTATCCAGTATCCAGGGGCTCCTCCCTCCTAGCATGACAACCTGCTGCAGTGGGTATGTGGTATCCAATCACTCCTCCCTCCTAACATAATAACCTACTGCAGTGGGTATCCAGTATCCAGGGGCTCCTCCCTCCTAGCATGACAACCTGCTGCAGTGGGTATCCAGTATCCAGGGGCTCCTCCCTCCTAGCATGACAAACTGCTACAGTGGGTATCCGGTATCCAGGGGCTCCTCCCTCCTAGCATGACAACCTGCTGCAGTGGGTATCTGGTATCCAATCACTCCTCCCTCCTAACATAATAACCTACTACAGTGGGTATCCAGTATCCAGGGGCTCCTCCCTCCTAGCATGACAACCTGCTACAGTGGGTATCTGGTATCCAATCACTCCTCCCTCCTAACATAATAACCTACTGCAGTGGGTATCCAGTATCCAGGGGCTCCTCCCTCCTAGCATGACAACCTGCTGCAGTGGGTATCTAGTATCCAGGGGCTCCTCCCTCCTAGCATGACAACCTGCTACAGTGGGTATCCGGTATCCAGGGGCTCCTCCCTCCTAGCATGACAACCTGCTGCAGTGGGTATCCGGTATCCAGGGGCTCCTCCCTCCTAGCATGACAACCTGCTGCAGTGGGTATCCAGGGGCTCCTCCCTCCTAGCATGACAACCTGCTGCAGAGTGGGTATCTGGTATCCAATCACTCCTCACTCCTAACATAATAACCTACTGCAGTGGGTATCCAGTATCCAGGGGCTCCTCCCTCCTAGCATGACAACCTGCTGCAGTGGGTATCCAGTATCCAGGGGCTCCTCCCTCCTAGCATGACAACCTGCTACAGTGGGTATCCGGTATCCAGGGGCTCCTCCCTCCTAGCATGACAACCTGCTGCAGTGGGTATCTGGTATCCAATCACTCCTCCCTCCTAACATAATAACCTACTGCAGTGGGTATCCAGTATCCAGGGGCTCCTCCCTCCTAGCATGACAACCTGCTGCAGTGGGTATCCAGTATCCAGGGGCTCCTCCCTCCTAGCATGACAACCTGCTGCAGTGGGTATCCGGTATCCAGGGGCTCCTCCCTCCTAGCATGACAACCTGCTACAGTGGGTATCCGGTATCCAGGGGCTCCTCCCTCCTAGCATGACAACCTGCTGCAGTGGGTATCCGGTATCCAGGGGCTCCTCCCTCCTAGCATGACAACCTGCTGCAGTGGGTATCCGGTATCCAGGGGCTCCTCCCTCCTAGCATGACAACCTGCTGCAGTGGGTATCCGGTATCCAGGGGCTCCTCCCTCCTAGCATGACAACCTGCTACAGTGGGTATCCGGTATCCAGGGGCTCCTCCCTCCTAGCATGACAACCTGCTGCAGTGGGTATCCGGTATCCAGGGGCTCCTCCCTCCTAGCATGACAACCTGCTACAGTGGGTATCCGGTATCCAGGGGCTCCTCCCTCCTAGCATGACAACCTGCTACAGTGGGTATCCAGTATCCAGGGGCTCCTCCCTCCTAGCATGACAACCTGCTGCAGTGGGTATCTGGTATCCAATCACTCCTCCCTCCTAACATAATAACCTACTGCAGTGGTTATCCAGTATCCAGGGGCTCCTCCCTCCTAGCATGACAACCTGCTGCAGTGGGTATCCAGTATCCAGGGGCTCCTCCCTCCTAGCATGACAACCTGCTACAGTGGGTATCCGGTATCCAGGGGCTCCTCCCTCCTAGCATGACAACCTGCTGCAGTGGGTATCCGGTATCCAGGGGCTCCTCCCTCCTAGCATGACAACCTGCTGCAGTGGGTATCCAGTATCCAGGGGCTCCTCCCTCCTAGCATGACAACCTGCTGCAGTGGGTATGTGGTATCCAATCACTCCTCCCTCCTAACATAATAACCTACTGCAGTGGGTATCCAGTATCCAGGGGCTCCTCCCTCCTAGCATGACAACCTGCTGCAGTGGGTATCCAGTATCCAGGGGCTCCTCCCTCCTAGCATGACAAACTGCTACAGTGGGTATCCGGTATCCAGGGGCTCCTCCCTCCTAGCATGACAACCTGCTGCAGTGGGTATCTGGTATCCAATCACTCCTCCCTCCTAACATAATAACCTACTGCAGTGGGTATCCAGTATCCAGGGGCTCCTCCCTCCTAGCATGACAACCTGCTGCAGTGGGTATCCAGTATCCAGGGGCTCCTCCCTCCTAGCATGACAACCTGCTGCAGTGGGTATCCGGTATCCAGGGGCTCCTCCCTCCTAGCATGACAACCTGCTACAGTGGGTATCCGGTATCCAGGGGCTCCTCCCTCCTAGCATGACAACCTGCTACAGTGGGTATCCAGTATCCAGGGGCTCCTCCCTTCTAGCATGACAACCTGCTGCAGTGGGTATCTGGTATCCAATCACTCCTCCCTCCTAACATAATAACCTACTGCAGTGGGTATCCAGTATCCAGGGGCTCCTCCCTCCTAGCATGACAACCTGCTGCAGTGGGTATCCAGTATCCAGGGGCTCCTCCCTCCTAGCATGACAACCTGCTACAGTGGGTATCCGGTATCCAGGGGCTCCTCCCTCCTAGCATGACAACCTGCTGCAGTGGGTATCTGGTATCCAATCACTCCTCCCTCCTAACATAATAACCTACTGCAGTGGGTATCCAGTATCCAGGGGCTCCTCCCTCCTAGCATGACAACCTGCTGCAGTGGGTATCTAGTATCCAGGGGCTCCTCCCTCCTAGCATGACAACCTGCTGCAGTGGGTATCCGGTATCCAGGGGCTCCTCCCTCCTAGCATGACAACCTGCTACAGTGGGTATCCGGTATCCAGGGGCTCCTCCCTCCTAGCATGACAACCTGCTGCAGTGGGTATCCGGTATCCAGGGGCTCCTCCCTCCTAGCATGACAACCTGCTGCAGTGGGTATCCGGTATCCAGGGGCTCCTCCCTCCTAGCATGACAACCTGCTGCAGTGGGTATCCGGTATCCAGGGGCTCCTCCCTCCTAGCATGACAACCTGCTACAGTGGGTATCCGGTATCCAGGGGCTCCTCCCTCCTAGCATGACAACCTGCTGCAGTGGGTATCCAGTATCCAGGGGCTCCTCCCTCCTAGCATGACAACCCGCTGCAGTGGGTATCCGATATCCAGGGGCTCCTCCCTACTAACATAACAACCCGCTGCAGTGGGTATCTGATATCCAGGGGCTCCTCCCTACTAACATAACAACCTGCTGCAGTGGACATCCAGTATCCATGGGCTCCTCCCTACTACATAGCAACCTGCTGCAGTGGACATCCAGTATCCATGGGCTCCTCCCTACTAACATAACAACCCACTGCAGTGGGTATCTGATATCCAGGGGCTCCTCCCTACTAACATAACAACCCGCTGCAGTGGGTATCTGATATCCAGGGGCTCCTCCCTACTAACATAACAACCTGCTGCAGTGGACATCCAGTATCCAGGGGCTCCTCCCTACTACATAACAACCTGCTGCAGTGGACATCCAGTATCCATGGGCTCCTCCCTACTAACATAACAACCTGCTGCAGTGGACATCCAGTATCCATGGGCTCCTCCCTACTACATAGCAACCTGCTAAGTGGGCTCTTAGCATAACAACCCACTGCAGTGGGTTTCCGATATCCAGTGGCTCCTAGCACAATAACCCGCTGCAGCAGGCATCTGGTCGCATGGTCAATAGTCAAAATGTTGATAACACAATCCTCAAATTGTCGACAGGATCACAATGTTGTCATCTGAAATGTCAACTTTCTGAGGATACCGACTATTGGGGTTAGGCACTGCTGGCAGGGATAGGGTTAGGCTGTGAGGGGATGTTACGGTTAGGCTGTGGAGGCAGAGGTCAGGGTTAGAGTGTAGGTTTGGGATTAGGGTTAGGCTGTGAGGGGATGTTACGGTTAGGCTGTGGGGGCAGAGGTCAGGGTTAGAGTGTAGGTTTGGGATTAGGGTTAGGCTGTGAGGGGATGTTACGGTTAGGCTGTGGGGGCAGAGGTCAGGGTTAGAGTGTAGGTTTGGGATTAGGGTTAGGCTGTGAGGGGATGTTACGGTTAGGCTGTGGGGGCAGAGGTCAGGGTTAGAGTGTGGGTTTAGGATTAGGGTTAGGCTGTGAGGGGATGTTACGGTTAGGCTGTGGGGGCAGAGGTCAGGGTTAGAGTGTGGGTTTGGGATTAAGGTTAGGCTGTGAGGGGATGTTACGGTTAGGCTGTGGGGGCAGAGGTCAGGGTTAGAGTGTGGGTATAGGATTAGGGTTAGGCTGTGAGGGGATGTTACGTTTAGGCTGTGGGGGCAGAGGTCAGGGTTAGAGTGTGGGTTTGGGATTAGGGTTAGGCTGTGAGGGGATGTTACGGTTAGGCTGTGGGGTCAGAGGTCAGGGTTAGAGTGTGGCCTTGGGATTAGGGGTAGGCTGTGAGGGGATGTTACGGTTAGGCTGTGGGGGCAGAGGTCAGGGTTAGAGTGTGGGTTTGGGATTAGGGTTAGGCTGTGAGGGGATGTTACGGTTAGGCTGTGGGGGCAGAGGTCAGGGTTAGAGTGTGGGTTTGGGATTAAGGTTAGGTTGTGAGGGGATGTTACGGTTAGGCTGTGGGGGCAGAGGTCAGGGTTAGAGTGTGGGTATAAGATTAGGGTTAGGCTGTGAGGGGATGTTACGTTTAGGCTGTGGGGGCAGAGGTCAGGGTTAGAGTATGGGTTTGGGATTAGGGTTAGGCTGTGAGGGGATGTTACGGTTAGGCTGTGGGGTCAGAGGTCAGGGTTCGAGTGTGGCCTTGGGATTAGGGGTAGGCTGTGAGGGGATGTTACGGTTAGGCTGTGGGGGCAGAGGTCAGGGTTAGAGTGTGGGTTTGGGATTAGGGTTAGGCTGTGAGGGGATGTTACGGTTAGGCTGTGGTGGCAGAGGTCAGGGTTAGAGTGTGGGTGTGGGATTAGGGGTAGGCTGTGAGGGGATGTTACGGTTAGGCTGTGGGGGCAGAGGTCAGGGTTAGAGTGTGGGTTTTGGATTAGGGGTAGGCTGTGAGGGGATGTTACGGTTAGGCTGTGGGGGCAGAGGTCAGGGTTAGAGTGTGGGTGTGGGATTAGGGGTAGGCTGTGAGGGGATGTTACGGTTAGGCTGTGGGGGCAGAGGTCAGGGTTAGAGTGTGGGTTTTGGATTAGGGGTAGGCTGTGAGGGGATGTTACGGTTAGGCTGTGGGGGCAGAGGTCAGGGTTAGAGTGTGGGTTTTGGATTAGGGGTAGGCTGTGAGGGGATGTTACGGTTAGGCTGTGGGGGCAGAGGTCAGGGTTAGAGTGTGGGTTTTGGATTAGGGGTAGGGTGAGAAACAGTCACTGGAAGCAGAAGCATCACAGATCTACGCCGGAAGTCACTGTCACAGCGCCACTGGGACCTGGAAGAAAACGCTGTAGCCGCTGCTGCGATTGGGAGAAGGTAGGAGCCTACTAGACCCCCAGGGATGGCTTGTTGACAGTTCATCATGCCGACATATCATCCAGATACACACGATAAATGCCAACATGGTCACTGTTGACATTCGGACAATGACGTCATGCTGCATGACATTCTCAAGTCGAACAAATGTCAACTGTGGACGAGTTCTATCACAGCCCTGTAATGGTGATCAGAGGCGGCCTGTGTGGTGGTGTATAAACACTCCAAGTACAGTGTTATTTAGCTTTGTATACACATTAATATAGGGCTGTTGTATCATCATTATTATTATTATTATTATTATTATTATGATGTAGTGTTAATACTGTTGTTGTTGTTGTTGTTGTTGTTATTATTACGTTTTATGGATCACTAGCGATGTGTTAGAATTTTTATCTACTGATAACTTTTATGAATACACTAAGTGGAATTCAATTCCGGGTGAAGGGTGGGAATTGCCGTTGCTGCTGCGTTTAAATGCCAGCAATGGCACCCCATCGCTCGCCCATCGCCCTGCCAGTCGAATGCCAAATTCACACAACAGCGCTCCCTACCCTATGAGGCAGCCAGCCGAATGGATTTGCCGGCAATTGAACTCCCCCCTAAGGCCATGATTCAGAGGTGCCACAGCTGCTACTATGTCTTTAGGTTAATGCCGCAACCAATACTCTACCTATTGGGATGCTGCGGTGCTAACTGGCTGCCGCGTGTATTAAGTCGCACAGTCGGTCGCACGGACAGATTCTCTGTCTAAACATGGCCGCCAGTGTCATTGCTGCTGTGTATTTAGATGCAGTCGCTGACCGTTTCATGCCCACGTCTGTCTAGCCAACCCCCCCCCCCCCTTGTTAGTACCCACAGACGCCCACTAAAACGGCATCTCTGTCTACATGCAGCGCGACTTCGACTCATGAGCAGTCGGACGATAATCACTCAACTACGTAAAGATCGGTTTACATTCACAGCTGAATCAGGCCTTTAAAGTGTTCTGGTTTAACAAAGTGGATCAAAGGAGTGCGTCTTAAATAGCAGGCATTTATATTAACACTGACAAGATCAGCCATGTAACAAGACGGCGTTGCATTTCTGTTGAAGTTTCACACTAAATCCACATTAAGGGGATTATGGATTTCTGCGCACTAGTTGCCTGTGCTGGTCCACCATCATCAAATGAAGACATCTCACTTATTAGGCTGCCAATAAACGGCGAATTAGATGGGAAATAGGCCAGGCGACTCTCCACCCTGCAATCTGTGCCCAACTGCCACTGAAGTGGCACATGGTGAGGAGAGGGTCCAACCCCCCCCCCCCCCCCCCGTTTCCCCGAGGCCAGATCTCAGTTGCGCTGATAATCTTGGATGAAGATGTTTTTTTGGTTGTCAGCTATTCATTAAGTGCCAAGTGGAGCTTTAAGCACGCAGAGATATTAGGATGCAGACAACATGCAAATGAAGCGTTTGTTTCTGATATTTTTATTTTGGGGGCTGTGTCTTTCTGCGCTGTCGCTGTTCTCCTCATCTCCTTGCCATTCTCTCCTTCTCCTCCCATCTGTCTTCCACTCTGTTCCTTCTCTCTTTGCCGTTGAAGCCCAACAGCGACTTAACCCCTTAGCGGTAAACAAAATATCACTGTCGTAGGAATAAGGAACCAACACGTTTTGCAGAACTGTACAACAAGAAGCATGCAGACACCTAATAGCACAGACTGTAACTGCAGACCAGGTCATAACATATATATATATATATATATATATATATTTTAACAGACTTCTTCAGGTTCAGATGAATTTCTCTCTGTGCTCTTCTGCAACGTCTTCAGCAGAGTCTTTACATTATCTAGGCAGAGTTGTTTGCTTTTGTATAATAATATATACAAATACTTTGCACAGTGTGAAGTGCAGTTTGGGGGAGGACCTGTTAATGACTCCGCCCCCCCTCCCCTCCTCCCAAAGCCTATCCTGCACCTGAGCTTCCACTCACTCTCAGAAGAGCATTGGGGGTCATTCCGAGTTGATCGCTCGCTAGCAGTTTTTAGCAGCCTTGCAAACGCATTGTCGCCGCCCACCGGGGAGTGTATTTTCGCTTTGCAGAAGTGCGAACGCCTGTGCAGCAGAGCGCCTGCAAAATCATTTTGTGCAAAACAAGATCAGCTCTGTACTTACTGTTCGTGTGCGTTGATTTTAAAGTTGGAGGGACGGCTTTTGACGTCACACCCCCGCCCAGCCACGCCTGCGTTTTCCCTGGCATGCCTGCGTTTTTCCAAACACTCCCAGAAAACGGTCAGTTGCCACCCAGAAATGCCGTCTTCCTGTCAATCTTCTTGCGGCCGACAGTGCGACTGAAAGCTTCGCTAGAACCTGTGCAAAACCACAGAGCTCTTTGTATTGCGGTGCATACGCATGCGCAGATTAGCGATTTTTACACTGATCCCTATGCTGCGAACAACGGCAGCTAGCGATCAACTCGGAATGACCCCCATTGTGCGGACATTGGGATGATGATTTGTCATTGTCAAAGCCATTTTGCCACTCCCTCCCCCTCCCACTTAGAGCCCTGTTTTCAGAGGGAGAGAAGGGGGCGCAAACCAGTACCTTGTCCCTGGTCCCAAATGTCCCGATTTTGGTAGGAAAGTGCCAAATCCTGGGCTTCAAAATAAGTGGAGCTTAAGTGTAAATAGCCAGAGACTTTCATCTGTAAGAGGTTCTCCATGGAAGAGCTTGGTGGAATTTAGCTGGTCTACATCGATGGTGCCATTGGTATATTACATTGATGCCAGTAAGTAAACCAACGACTGGAAACCAACCCTATTGTAGGAGGACGTGACTATGGCGTGCAAATCATGGTAGGGCTAATGAAGCTCAGGGAGGGTGGGCTAAGAGCTGTGTCCCCTGTATCGGGATGGGGGGGGGAGAACATTGATGCATCTGCTATCGATGGTAGAGAACCATCAGTCCACAATGCACAATGCACACCCAACAGGAGCGGTAGGGCCCTGCACCTGGTGGTCAGAAGTGGTACTGCAGTTAATTATTTCCTCTTTTCTCTTGGACAGTATTTGCTAGGGGTGGGGTTATTTTCTGGCTCCTGTAACCCCCCTATTAACGGGGCACTTATTCTAGAAACAGGAACTACGGGTATGATTCAGAGATTTACAGAACTTTGATGTTCTCGCAAATGTTCAATACTTTTTGATCTGTCGCCCGATAGTCACTCAGAGGAACACATCTTCAGACGCAGCCAGCGCATCACAGAAGCCGGCATTAAGTGTCTTTTAACGCAAGATGCCCCCTGCGGTTTTTGCATAATTTTTGCGCAGCCGCTGCGTACTGTGTCTTTATCGTAAATCTTTGAAGCTGGCCCTAAGCCAAGCTTTCAATCATCATTATCTTTGCAAGTCACCTCTGACATCCAGAGTTCGCCTCTGGGTGGCTGAGGACAGTCGATTTACTGCCCATCCTTCCTTTGCTCACCGAAGGAATTGTCCCAGCTTCCTCCACGCCACCACAAGGCCAAGATTCACGGTGGACCCAAACAATACATGTGAGGGAAGGAGGAAGGTCGGGAAATCTGTCTATTCCCTGCGTTATCTCCTCTGTTTTCAAACAAGATATGGAGCTTGTTCTCCTGGTGACTTTCAGCCCATATATACAGCAAGCCAAACCTTGGGAGGCACGCCGTATCTGAAGACAATTCCGTCTCCCGCCTGCGGACGCCGCCACCATCGTCCCCGGAGACAGCGCGCGGAGATTAATCACGATCAGGTTATGACGCCGGCAATTAAAGCCCTGTGTGAGGGGATGAAAGGGATGCTAAATTGCCATTCAATAGACTGTACCCATCCGTGGGAGATGTCACAAAGGAAACATCTCTCTTATTAATGCACAACCTCGTTGGTAAAATGATTTGGTTTCCAAGCACACTCCATAATGCTGTTCTCTTAGCAGAAATATTACACTTAATGCTTTCTGTACGTTGATTTTTTCCATTGTAAATTTTGTGGGCATTTAAAACGCTCTTTGTTGGCCGCACTTGTCTGTATTCAACGGCGCATCAAGGGCGCATTCAGCGGCAATTACTGAGCACAAAAAGGCAGTTTCTGCTAAATACGCTCCAAGTGACAATGCTTCCACAAAGGTGCGTAGCGACACGGAACACTAGCTCATTTACATACGGAACAGACAGAAACAGGGTCTAATTCAGAGTAGGGAGCAAAGGGGGGAGTAAATCTGCACTTGGGCACACCATGCTGCAGTGAAAGGAATGCAGATACATGTATTATGTTTGTATGCAGGGTAAATACTGGCTGCTTCTGCATGCAGCCCACACATGCTGCACAGCTTTTTTCTTACACTGCCATTTAGATTTCTAACTCTCTCAGCACCTGTTGCATCTGCCCCACCTGCAGTGCAGCGTGGGTTTATCAGTGGGCCTAATTCAGATGACGAAGGATCTGAGACGCATGACGCAAAGTAGCAATGTATGGTACTTTGCACATGTGTTGGACCCGTACAACGCATGTGTAACGGAGGACGCGCCTGCGATGGAGGGCGCAGTGCAGCATCAGACCGTCAGCGATACAGTCGGCTGTGATTTGGGGGTGGGGAAGGGAAGCGGAGCCGTGTCGCCGCTGCTGTTGGGGAGGGACAGGATCTCCATTAGAGCACAGAGATGTACTGGCCTATTTGTTGCAGCTGCAGTGGCCGGCTTGTGCGAACCCATGTGTCACACAGCTAGCCAATGGTGTTGCAGCCAATCCGATGCCGCATCCCACTTATGCATGCATTGCCATATTAGTGCTATCGCTGCGGCTTCCATGTCAGCAGCAGCAATAGCTCCGCCAACCACATCTGATTCAGACTCACTGCGCGATCATGTCACTCGTTACATAGAAGCGTGTCCTCCATTCTTCATATTCCAGCCTCTGATGTATGTACACTTAGTGTACAGACGCACGCATTAGGTCGATACAGTCCAAAGGCCAACATGTCAAAGGTCAACAGTGCTTAAGGTTGACAGGTTCAAAGGGTCAACACATATGGAGGGTCATTCCGAGTTGATCGTAGCTGTGCTAAACTTAGCACAGCTACGATCATCTTCCCTGATATGCGGGGGTACGCCCAGCACAGGGCTAGTCCCCCCCGCATGTCTGTCCGCCCCCCCCCCCCCCGCACAAATATACAAAAGCATCGCACAGCGGCAATGCTTTTGTTTTTGTGGAGTAACTCCCGCCCAGCGCAGCTCCTGCGTCTGGCCGGGAGTTGATCGTCGCTGCCACTGGCCGCAGCGGCAGCATGAGACGTCACGCAGCCACCGTGGCCCGCCCCCCCTAACGGGCCAGCCACACCTGCGTTGGCCAGACCGCGTCCCCTAAACGGCGGCTTAACGCCGCCGTCCAGCCCCCTCCCGCCCTGTGACCGCCTCTGCCTGTCAATCAGGCAGAGGCGATCGCTACTGAACGACGGCCTTCGGCCGTCCGGCATGTGCCGGCGTACTGCGGCACCGGCACATGCGCAATTCTGACCCGATCGATGCGCTGCGATAAACTGCAGCGAGCGATCGGGTCGGAATAACCCCCATGGTCGGCACAAATTTTTGTTCTTCTTCTTTTCTTTCAACTTTGCGATTATTAATGTATTTTAAATGAATGGATTGCGCTGGCCGGCTGCCCGCCTGGAAGGGAACTGTGGCAAAAAACATAGTACACGTGGACCCCCACTACGTGTTCGGTACCCCCCCTGGTCACCTGTCCAGATACCCGTACTTTGTAGGAATGACGTCACGCCGCATGAAGCTGCAGCCACCACTCGCCCACCCTTCCCAGTACCGATCGATCACCATCGATGGCACCATTGAAGCAGAACCTTGATGGTGTCAAACCATTTGTAAGGGAACCATCAATGGTTTTACCCACCGATGGTCACCCCTGCATGAATGAGCTGTGGGCCAAACAGAGCCCGGAGGCGGGGCTTCGTGGGTGTTGGGGGCAGAGCTAAGCCCAGTGTCCCGATACGGAGGGGGAAAAAATTGTTCGCTCTCTACCATCAGTGGCGGGAAAACATATGGTTCTCCTCCATCGATGGTAAAAGTATTCAACATTGGTCATAGACCATCGATGATTTCAGATCATCGATGGTCGATGGCCATCCCTACTTCCCCATTTTCTCCCTGCAGTGGCGACGGTCTATCCTCCTAAGAGGAGCAGGAGGAACAGCCGCAGCGTGGAACCTGGACGCCAACAGGGTGTGGGTAAGAGAATTGTGACCCGTTAATATAAAATAAAACACAGATAATTAATACTGAATGTAATAAAAAAAAGCTGCTCTAAGGCTGAGCACAGTGTGCCATAATAGCACTATCTGCACTACAAATACAACGTCTCTAATTAGTGGTTTTCGTTAATATTGTTGAATTGCAGGATTATTGTTACTTTATAATAAAACAACATTATGCCAGCAATTCAACAATATTAATAAAAACCACTAATGTCACTGGGCCTAATTCAGACCTGATCGCAGCAGCAAATTTGTTAGCTAATGGACAAATCCATGTGCAGTGCAGGTGGGGCAGATGTAACATGTGCAGAGAGAGTTAGATTTGGGTGGGTTATTTTGTTTCTGTGCAGGGTAAATACTGGCTGCTTTATTGTTACACTGCAATTTAGATTTCAGTTTGAACACACCCCACCCAAATCTAACTCTCTCTGCACATGTTACATCTGCCCCACCTGCACTGCACATGGATTTGCCCATTTGCTAACAAATTTGCTGCTGCGATCAGGTCTGAATTATGCCCAGTGTTAGAGAAGTTCTATGCAGCGTGCAGATAGTGTTATTATGGCGCACTCTGCTCAGCCATACATTTATTGGCACATGTGTGGGATTTGTGGGTCTGGGGTCAAGCGGGGGCCTAGAGATATCAATGTACCAGGCCCCAAGATTTCTGTTGCCGGCCCTGCCTATCCATGGAGCATCACCGGCTATTTAGCATAGATGCAGCGCCATTAATCCTACTCGTCTCCCCCTTCTTAGATCTCATCAGTGTACGAGATGGATCAATGCTATATATACCGCGAGCACAGAAAACAAGCCCCATAAATCACTGGGAGATAAATTGCCGCGCATGGGGCGGATTATTTGTTGATCTCGGTGTGGAGTGGAAAAATATGGCAGCATGCGCTGACTAAGTTCTCAGTAAACACTGCGATTGCGACACTGCACATCGGCCTCACACAGTAATCCATCCTCTAAATATTTGGATGTTTTTTGTATATATTTTCGCTTTTAACTCCACGTTCCCCCCCCCTGGACAGCAGTCCGCTCACAGACACACAGAGCCGCCTGTTTGCAGCAAAGCCGTCTCATCTCGTCTAGCAACATGTGTTGTAAGCCGGAAGCGGGGAGGGCGTGTGTGCGGGGACAACTGCGCCTCCAACTGTGGGCTGCGGGGCAGCTGTCAATTGAACAACCTGTTAGGGGCACTTAACGGAGACCAGGCCCCGTGACAGCTGCGCCTGGGAAGATTAGCACCTCTCAAACCTCCAACATGTCACTTTATATTTCTGTACAATCTGGAAACCCTTTAATGCAGTATATAGGTTTCAACGTGGGGCTCCGACAGATGTGAGGCAGATTTCTTTTCTAACGAGCAGTTTCCCAAAGTTAATTAATTAATGAACGACTAGGATACTTTTTCATCATATTACAATAAACGACCTAGAAATATCACCCTTTCGAGAAAGAGCTAAGCAACGCGTGGCTTGCCTGCTGCTGTGGAACTACAAGTCCCAGCATGTCAGGAGTCGGAAGGCTAGAGGAACAGGTCGACTAATCCTTGTGCCGCTGTTTTTTGTTTTTTTGTGATAATAATTTGAACCCAAGGCCTGATTTAGAGACGGAGGCAGTTTGCACAGCAGCTGCAGTTTTGGGGTGATTCAGGTGAAACATCGGGTCTACGTACCTCTCTGAATCGGCCTCATAGTAAGTAGAGACCAGCAAAGCTCTCAGAACTGTTCGCCGCAATATTCAGCTCATCCCGCAATCGCCATTTATGAATACGGCCGCTCCTCCATCCCCCTGCCTCAGTCCTGGGCTACTCACAGGCTGCACAGACTGGAAAATCATTGGATGGTGAGTGAGTTGTGAACAGATTTGCAGCTGGCCGGCGTTTGCAAAGCTTTTCGCACGGCGTACGCAGACTTGCACGGGGCGTATATTCACTCTATCTGGGCGGCGACTATCTGATAGCAAACCTCTGCAAATTCGCAGAGGAGCGATCAGGTCTGAATTAGGTCTGTCGCTGGAATGTTGCAGCTCGGCAAAACGGCCTCTTCCCCCACGAAACGCAACTGCTGCAACATTTTGCCGCAGATTGGTTCATCGCTAATTATTAGTGTCACACACATTCCGAGTTGATCGCTCGCTAGCTGTTTTTAGCAGCCGTGTAAACGCTAAGCCGCCGCCCTCTGGGAGTATATCTTAGCTTAGCAGAAGTGCGAACGCAGAGCAGCTACAAAAACAAATTGTGCAGTTTCAGAGTAGCTCCAGACCTACTCCTAGATTGCGATCACTTCAGACCATTAAGTTCTGGATTTGACGTCGCAAACACACCCTGCGTTCGCCCAGCCACGCCTGCATTTTTCCAGGCACGCCTGCGTTTTTTCGATCACTCCCTGAAAATGGTCAGTTGACACCCAGAAAGGCCCCTTTCCTGTCAATCATTCTGCGGCTGCCATTGCGTCTGAAAAGCGTCGCTAGACCTTGTGTGAAACGTACTTTCCGTTGTAAAAGTACGTTGCACGTGTGCATTGCGCCACATGCGGAGAAGTGCTTTTTTTTGCATCATCGCTGCGCAGCGAACATTTTCAGCTAGCGATCAACTCGGAATGACCCCCATTGTGCGAATATATAAAGGAACGCATAGATAGATTGTCTCCTCACTATTGGGAATTTCCCCACTATAAAGGCTGGATAAAATCATCTCCGTTCCTCGAGCCGTGGAGCCGCAGAAGCATCATTTGTCTCCCGAAGCGCAGGCCGTATTGTCACCTGGTTCACGTCACAATGTCACTTCTATAATTGGAACGGGGGTGCTGGAGACGGAGTGTCAGGTCACTTTATCTATTTGTGAAATACATTGCAGTCGGATGGGTCAGGGATTCATTATAGCAAAGATAAACGCCGGCAGCGGGACATAAAACGTGAAGTGCGAACATTACAAGGTGTATATACGAGGAGTTAGGAGGCCCATTCTGGGCTGTGCAATAAACAAGTCGCATCGTGAAGATGGATTGGACCATTTGTTTTCTGGGCCGATGTTAGCGTCTGGAAGGTGACCAAGGTTTCCTTGTCACCGTGGAGATCACTGGAAAACACCGACTATGGGAAACTAGCAACGCTGAAGGGGTATGGGTATATCAATGCCTGGAGGTGATATGGAGACGCCAGGTCATGTAGGACCACAGGTGGTCTTCAAGGATGATCTGCGCCAGGCAGACTTCCCCTATAAATTCCATGGGCATGGTGGGTGCAAACAATCCATCTGAAACAGGCGTCCCATCTCTGTCCACGTGCTATGATCCAACATGGAAGTCGGCTTATACACCATGACGCTCCCAAAAGACTGATCGGTTCCATGTGACGCACAATCAGCGCCCAGTTACCGCCCATGTCACAATCAGCTTCTGTGTGCAAATGCACGGCGTGGAGCATGCGCATCTTGCGGATCTCCGTAGGAACCGCCCGTATTGCCACCTGGATCAGAAACAGCCCTATGACACCCCGGCCTATCAGCTCACCGCGGTTAATGTAACAAGTGCTCGTGTTACTGTACTGCTGGCAACGAGCTCCGCTGGGCACCGCGCTCAAACCTGACTCCTACTCATAATCTGGAAGGCACCATGGGGAAGAAGCACCAGTCTCCTGTTCCTGCCGCAGATCATTTCCTGTGGAAAGCTGTCAGGGAATATAGTAACTGCTAGAAAATAATCCTGGAACATGTTTTGCAGGTCACGGCTTTCGCTAATCCGCTGTTCAGGAGCACCCACTCCCCGCCCGGTACATGGGAGCATCTAGAATGTGTATTTCGGGGGGGGGAAGGTTATCAGTAAATTTTCCTGGTAACAAAACTGTACATCTGTCAGACAAAGATATGTAACAGTATATATATAGTACCAGTGTCTCGCTATTCACCATGCGCGGAACTAAGGGGCCCGTTTCTCAAAAAATATTTGCCGCAAATATAAAGTATCCCCTGAATACATGACAGAGGGGCCGAGGCAGATATATCCGATACCTGCTACGATCCCTCCAATCCCGCCGGCAGCCGCAGCCCCCATAGGCCTTTCTGGGGAATGCGATGCTGCCAGACTTACCATTATTTGGAATGCCCCCCAGAGATTAGCTCCTGCTGCAACCCAAGGATGGCGTTAGCCCGCTTTAACCTATGGCCTACTCACCGCATATGTAGTTCTGGAGAGTTCCCCCAGATCCCTCCACGGAAATGGCTGCTGTCCATGGGGGTCATTCCGAGATGATCGTAGCTGTTCTACATTTAGCACAGCTACGATCATTCACACTGACATGCGGGGGGGCGCCCAGCACAGGGCTAGTTCGCCCTGCATGTCAGTGCCGCCCCCCCCCCCCCGCCCAGAAGTGCAAAGGCATCGCACAGCAGCGATGCCTTTGCACTTCAAGAGTAGCTCCCGACCAGCGCAGCTTTAGCAGCCACTGCGGCCCGCCCCCCATTCGGTCTGGCCACACCTGTGTTGGCCGGACCTCACCCACGAAACGGCGCCCGCCGTTCCACCCCGCCCAGCGACTGCATTTGCCTGTCAATCAGGCAGAGGCGATCGTAGCGCCCCGACAGCCTTCGGCCGTCTGCCATGCGCCGGCGCACTGTTCTGACCCGATCGCACCGCTGCGATAAACTGCAGCGTGCAATCGGGTCAGAATGACCCCCTATGTGCGGTCATGGGACCCCACATGTGGTGCACACATGGATGTAAACATCTCTGCAGCCAGACTGTCCAGTTGTGACAGCTAGGAGCTGGTTGGTTGGTACTTTATCTCTCTCCAAGTTTTGAAACCCCCCCCCCCAGTTCTGGTCATGATGTCTTCAGACCCCTCCCTCTCCTCACACTAATGACTGGTACGCAGTACATGTATACTCCTACATACCTGTACATTCCTGGGCTATCTACCTTTCCTCATAGGTTGGGATTACGCTCAGGCGGCGTGCATTACCTGACAGCGATGTGCAGTGAATTATAATTTGGATATACTGCTTCTAATTGAAGCGTTGCCTGAGCGTATTGAAGCATTGTTTCAGTCCGCGTGTTTGCTGAGGACATTCCTCCTCAGATAAGGCGGCACTGTAGTATTATCATCTCCTGGCTGCACCTCGCTAATAGGCAAGTCATTTATTTCATCCAATTAAGGGACTAACGACAGAACTGTTCAAGTGTCACAGCGTTAGGATTTATATTAATATTAGCGTGCCTTAAATATTAATTCGCAGACTTAAATCAATTTCGAGTGTCTTAAATGAATTTTGAGGGCTTAATGCTAATATGGAGGGGGTTTGTCATAATGAACAGGGAAAGTTTTGTGTTGTTTATCATTGGCTAGCGATGACATGACATGGCAGCGGTCCTGTAATTGCTCCTAATAGATTTCCACTTATGTACAGAGCTGCAATAACACGGCTGCTACTGACAGTGGCATACACAAATCCGTGCGGCAGTAGCACACAGAGTACAAAGTGCACCGACGGCCGTATGCAGACTGGCCACTGGTGGAATGGGGGAGGGAAGCCCGGTGCAATCACAGATCAGGTACAGTAAGGATGGATTTGCAGAGGGCAGGCACACCGCAGAGATACGCTTGTCAGCGTCCAGATCACTTGCGGGGCATGCAGGGTGGTGCAGATAAGCAGGCACTTCTGATTGGCTGATGGCGGACTGGCCTGTGTTTGCTTCTTTTCTTCTGCCCATATTGTATGATCTGATGGGGGCGTATTTTAGAATTAATATTTAGCAAATAATGTTCTTTTATGTGACCTGCTTGGGTGTCAGTGTGTCTGGGTTGCAGCATGCCTGAAGTAAGCCTGGCTGGGGCATATGATACTGGGGCATAGCTGGATGTGATGTGGGGTATCTGCCACTCTTATTGGCGCAAATACTCTACGTGTGTTTCATCTGTGTCTTGCTTAAGCTCTTATGTCTCCAGCTCGGCAGCAACCCCACACGATAACCAGGTGCTTGACTAAGCACATCACTTTTGGTTTGGGAGTGGGGGGTATATAGCTTTGGAAGACGCAGACACTTAGAACACATACAAAACAAGGGCGACACAACCCCATTTTGAAAGCAAACATTTAATTGGCTACTACAGGCAATGCCACCTCCCGCACACAGGTATATGGCAACATTTGTTCAAGTACTCCCCCCCCCCCCTGTTTATTTAATATTTATATACTTAATAATGAGTATAGAGTGTAAGCCTGCGAGCAGGGACCTTCTACCTCTCTGCCTGTAGCTATAGAGTCACTGGCATTTCTATAATGGGTGCAGTGTGTGCGGTGCACACCGGTCCCTGGGTCCAGAGGGGGCCCCCACCGCACACACTGCACTCATTTGTAAAATACTCACCCCTCCGAAGTCCAGCGCCGGCATCCGGAACGCCGCTAGAACACAGTGAAAATGGCCCAGCGCCCATTTTCACAGAGTTCTGCGCATGAGCAGTAGAGAAATCTCAGGGAAAATGGCCACCACGCCATTTTCCCGGAGATCTGCGGGATCTCTAGTGCTCAGACTCTAGAGCGCTCTGGGCAGAGAGGAGAGAGCCCGACGGAGGAGGCTGAACACGGGCCTCATCCTCTCTTAAAACGCCCTTGTATAGAGTATAAGCCTGCGAGCAGGACCCTCCTCCCTCTCTGCCTGTTGCTATAGAGTCCAAGCCTGTGAGCAGGACCCTCCTACCTCTCTGCCTGTAGCTATAGAGTGTAAGCCTGCGAGCAGGACCCTCCTATCTCTATAACTGTATCTATAGAGTGTAAGCCTGCGAGCAGGACCCTCCTACCTCTCTGCCTGTAGCTATAGAGTGTAAGCCTGCGAGCAGGGACCTCCTACCTCTCTGCCTGTAGCTATAGAGTGTAAGCCTGAGAGCAGGGACCTCCTACCTCTCTTCCTGTAGCTATAGGGTGTAAGCCTGCGAGCAGGGACCTCCTACCTCTCTGCCTGTATCTATAGAGTCCAAGCCTGCGAGCAGGACCCTCCTACCTCTCTGCCTGTACCTATAGGGTGTAAGCCTGAGAGCAGGACCCTCCTACCTCTCTTCCTGTAGCTATAGGGTGTAGGCCTGCAAACAGGACCCTCCTACCTCTCTGCCTGTATCTATAGAGTGTAGGCCTGCAAGAAGGACCCTCCTACCTCTCTGCCTGTACCTATAGAGTCCAAGCCTGCGAGCAGGACCCTCTTACCTCTCTGCCTGTATCTATAGAGTGTAGGCCTGCAAGCAGGACCCTCCTACCTCTCTGACTGTTAATACCCAGTCTACTGTTATTCCCGTGCTACTGACTGTAAAGTGCAACAGACTATGCCAGCGCTATATAAAAGAATGTGAATAAATAAGTATTTCAGTATCTGTCGGGTGACCTGGAAAGTTATTGTATTCACGCACAAATCTGCATTGGTGGAACAGTTGCTGTGCTATAAATCTCTCTCGCTGCGGTAAACAAGGCTGGATGTACAGTATAATGGGGGGTGCTGTTAGACACAGTTCATTAAAATAAGAATTTACTTACCGATAATTCTATTTCTCGGAGTCCGTAGTGGATGCTGGGGTTCCTGAAAGGACCATGGGGAATAGCGGCTCCGCAGGAGACAGGGCACAAAAAAGTAAAGCTTTTACCAGATCAGGTGGTGTGCACTGGCTCCTCCCCCTATGACCCTCCTCCAGACTCCAGTTAGGTACTGTGCCCGGACGAGCGTACACAATAAGGGAGGCAATTTGAATCCCGGGTAAGACTCATACCAGCCACACCAATCACACCGTACAACCTGTGATCTAAACCCAGTTAACAGTATGATAACAGAAAGAGCCTCTTAAAGATGGCTCCTTAACAATATAACCCGAATTTGTTAACAATAACTATGTACAGTATTGCAGATAATCCGCACTTGGGATGGGCGCCCAGCATCCACTACGGACTCCGAGAAATAGAATTATCGGTAAGTAAATTCTTATTTTCTCTATCGTCCTAAGTGGATGCTGGGGTTCCTGAAAGGACCATGGGGATTATACCAAAGCTCCCAAACGGGCGGGAGAGTGCGGATGACTCTGCAGCACCGAATGAGAGAATTCCAAGTCCTCTTTTGCCAGGGTATCAAATTTGTAGAATTTTACAAACGTGTTTTCCCCCGACCACGTAGCTGCTCGGCAGAATTGTAATGCCGAGACCCCTCGGGCAGCCGCCCAAGATGAGCCCACCTTCCTTGTGGAATGGGCCTTAACAGATTTAGGCTGTGGCAGGCCTGCCACAGAATGAGCAAGTTGAATTGTGTTACAAATCCAACGAGCAATCGTCTGCTTAGAAGCAGGGGCACCCAACTTGTTGGGTGCATATAGTATCAACAGCGAGTCAGATTTTCTGACTTCAGCCGTCCTTGAAATGTATATTTTTAAGGCTCTGACAACGTCCAACAACTTGGAGTCCTCCAAGTCGCCAGTGGCCGCAGGCACCACAATAGGTTGGTTCAGGTGAAACGCTGATACCACCTTAGGGAGAAAATGCGGACGAGTCCTCAGTTCTGCCCTATCCGAATGGAAGATTAGATAAGGGCTTTTATAAGATAAAGCCGCCAATTCAGATACTTTCCTGGCGGAAGCCAGGGCCAGTAACATAGTCACTTTCCATGTGAGATATTTAAAATCCACCTTATTCAATGGTTCAAACCAATGGGATTTGAGGAAATCTAAAACTACATTTAGATCCCACGGTGCCACCGGAGGCCCACAGGAGGCTGTATATGCAGTACTCCTTTAACAAAAGTCTGTACCTCAGGAACTGAGGCCAATTCTTTTTGGAAGAATATTGACAGGGCCGAAATTTGAACCTTAATAGATCTCAATTTGAGACCCATAGACAATCCTGATTGTAGGAAATGTAGGAAACGACCCAGTTGAAATTCCTCCGTCGGAACACTCCGATCCTCGCACCACGCGACATATTTTCGCCAAATGCGGTGATAATGTTTCGCGGTGACTTCCTTCCTTGCCTTAATCAAGGTAGGAATGACTTCTTCTGGAATGCCTTTCCCTTTTAGGATCTGGCGTTCAACCGCCATGCCGTCAAACGCAGCCGCGGTAAGTCTTGAAAGAGACAGGGACCCTGTTGTAGCAGGTCCCTTCTCAGAAGTAGAGGGCACGGGTCGTCCGTGACCAACTCTTGAAGTTCCGGGTACCAAGTCCTTCTTGGCCAATCCGGAGCCACTAGTATTGTTCTTACTCCTCTTCACCGTATAATCTTCAATACCGTTGGTATGAGAGGCAGAGGAGGAAACACATATACTGATTTGTACACCCAAGGTGTTACCAGTGCGTCCACAGCTATTGCCTGTGGATCTCTTGACCTGGCGCAATACTTGTCCAGTTTCTTGTTGAGGCGAGACGCCATCATGTCTACCATTGGTCTTTCCCAACAGTTTATTAGCATGTGGAAGACTTCTGGATGAAGACCCCCCTCTCCCGGGTGAATATCGTGTCTGCTGAGGAAGTCTGCTTCCCAGTTGTCCACGCCCGGGAAGAACACTGCTGACAGTGCTATTACGTGATTCTCCGCCCAGCGAAGAATCTTGGCAGCTTCTGCCATTGCACTCCTGCTTCTTGTGCCGCCCTGTCTGTTTACATGGGCGACCGCCGTGATGTTGTCCGACTGAATCAACACCGGTTTTCCTTGCAGGAGTGGTTCCGCCTGGCTTAGAGCATTTTAGATTGCTCTTAGTACCAGAATGTTTATGTGAAGAGACTTTTCCAGGTTCGTCCATACCCCCTGGAAGTTTCTGCCTTGTGTGACTGCTCCCCAACCTCTCAGGCTGGCGTCCGTGGTCACCAGGATCAAATCCTGTATGCCGAATCTGCGGCCCTCCAATAGATGAGCCTTTTGCAACCACCACAGAAGATATACCCTTGTCCTTGGCGACAGGGTTATTCGCAGGTGCATCTGAGGATGCGACCCTGACCATTTGTCCAACAGATCCCTTTGGAAAATTCTTGCATGGAATCTGCCGAATGGAATTGCTTCGTAAAAAGCCACCATTTTTCCCAGGACTCTTGTGCATTGATGTACAGACACCTTTCCTGGTTTTAGGAGGTTCCTGACAGGTCGGATAACTCCTTGGCTTTTTCCTCGGGAAGAAAAACCTTTTCCTGAACCGTGTCCAGAATCATCCCTAGGAACAGCAGACGTATCGTCGGAAAACAGCTGCGATTCTTGGAATATTTAGAATCCAGTCGTGCCGTCGAAGAACTACTTTAGATAGTGCTCTTCCGACCTCCAACTGTTCTCTGGAACTTGCCCTTTTTAGGTCGTGCAAGTAAGGGATAATTTAGATGCCTTTTTTCTTTGAAGAAACATCTTTTCGGCCATTACCTTGTTAAAAAGGCCCGGGGTGCCGTGGATAATTCAAACGGCATCGTCTGAAACTGATATTGACAGTTCTGTACCACGAACCAGAGGTACCCTTGATGAGAAGGACAAAATTTGGACATGGAGGTAATCCTTGATGTCCAGGGACACCATATAGTCCCCTTTTTTCCGGTTCGCTATCACTGCTCTGAGTGACTTTATCTCGATTTGAACCTTTTATGTAAGTGTTCAAAACATTTTAGATTTAGACTATGTGTCACCAAGCCGTCTGGCTTCAGTACCACAATATAGTGTGGAAAAATAATACCCTTTTCCTTGTCGTAGGAGGGGTACTTTGATTATCACCCGCTGGATATACAGCTTGTGAATTGTTTCCAATGCTGCCTCCCTGTCGGAGGGAGCCGTTGGTAAAGCAGACTTCAGGAACCTGCGAGGAGAAGATGTCTCGACTCTCCAATCTTTACCCCTGGGATAATACTCGTACGATCTAGGGGTCAACTTGCGAGTGATCCCACTGCGCCCTGAGACTCTTGAGACTACCCCCCCACCTTGAGTCCGCTTGCACGGCCCCAGCGTCATGCTGAGGACTTGGCAGACGCGGTGGAGGGCTTCTTTTCCTGGGAAAGGGCTGCCTGCTGCAGTCTACTTCCCTTACCTCTATGTCTGGGCAGATATGACTGGCCTTTTGCCTGCATGCCCTCATGGGAAAGGAAAGATTGAGGCTGAAAAGACGGTGTCTTTTTTAGCTGAGATGTAACTTGGGGTAAAAAAAAGGTTGGATTTCCCAGCTGTTGCTGTGGTCCCCAGGTCCGATGGACCGACCCCCAAATAACTCCTTCCCTTTATACAGCAATACTTCCATCTGCCGTATGGGATCTGTATCACCTGACCACTGTCGTGTCCCTGACATCTTCTGGGAGATATGGACAACGCACTTATCTTGATGCCAGAGAGCAAATATCCCTCTGTGCATCTCACATACATATATATAGAATGCATCCTATTAAATGCTCTACATGAATAAAATATTTTCAGTCAGGGAATCCGACCAAGCCAACCCAGCACTGCATCTCCAGGCTGATGGCGATCGCTGGTCGCAGTATAACCACCGTATGTGTGTATATACTTTTTAGGATATTTTTCCAGCTTCCTATCAGCTGGCTCCTTGAGGGCGGCCGTATCTGGAGACGGTAACGCCACTTGATAAGCGTGTGAGCGCCTTATCACCCTAAGGGGTGTTTCCCAACGTACCCTAATTTCTGGCGGGAAAGGGTATAACGCCAATATTTGCTATCGGGGTAACCCTACGCATCATCACACACTTCATGTTATTTTATCTGATTCAGGAAAAACTACAGGTAGTTTTTTCACTCCCACATAATACCCTTTCTTGTGGTACTTGTAGTATCAGAAACACGTAACACCTCCTTCATTGCCCTTAACGTGTGGCCCTAATGAGAAATACGTTTGTTTATTCACCGTCGACACTGTATTCAGTGTCCGTGTCTGTGTCGACCGACTGAGGTAAAT